>NW_026057580.1:3006496-3189609 GCF_023721935.1 Panthera uncia
CCGGGCTCCGAGAGCGGGCGGCGCGGCTCCCCGCCCGGCCGGCCCGCGCCCCCGCCCGCCCCGCTCTGACGTCAGGCGTCTTGGAGCGGGATATTTATGGCAAGGATACTCTGAACGTTCCCTAGGTAGAGTTCTGATTGCAGTTCCTTGGGATTTGTAATTTTCACACTTTCAGACAGAGAGGAGGGGAGGGAGGCAGGGCGAGCGCGGCCGGCAGGGCGAGGCAGACAATGAGGGTAGCTGTTTCCAACTTTGGCAAGAAGCCTTCCCAGGGCTCCCTCTGTTTGGGAAACAAGTAAGGGTCAAGGAGGCCAGAGTGGCGACCTGGGCAGCGGGGAGGGGGGGGGTGGTTTCTGCCCGCTCCTCCCCTGGGGAAGGGGCTGGAAGACCTGGTCTGAGCCGGCCGTGGGGTCAGGTGCTGGGGGATGCCTCTGTTCCCCAAAGTGTGCTCCCGTGGGAGAAGGAGTCCCAGGAAGGTGCTAGGGCCGGGATAGAGATAAATCAGGCAGACCAGAACAGCTAATTAGAAGCCCTGGTCCACACCCTAACAACTTTTCCATTTCTTCTTTGGGAGTGTGTACGTATAAAAAAAAAAAAAAAAAAAAAAGTTTATTTTTATTAAATTACGTTCCACACTCCCTGCCTCTGTATAGCTTTTCCAACTCAGTGCCAGTCAATTCATCTTACTTTACTGCTCATATAGAGAGTTTGAGCCGTTTACAATAGCTCTTATTCATGCTTTTAAAAAATTGCTTTTAATTTTTTTTTTCTTCAATGTGATTGTGATCCACCTCCATGACTGGGACTGGAAATTGCCTCAGTCAAGAGCAACGGTCTCTTCCATGATTGGCACCATCCTCAGGGTGAGCATTCGACCTCTGATACCCCCCACAATCCCAGGGGTGTGCAGTCTGATGGTGCCCACACCAGATGATGACCCATGCAGTTTTCTAAGCGTTTAAGACCCGGAACCAGCGATCGTCTGTCCCTCCACCTAGCTAAAGGGGCTTAGGGAAATGGCTTGGCTTAAGGGCCATCTTTCAAGAGTGGAGAAAAAGAGGTCTAATGCTTTATCCTTCGTGATTCCCGAGGATTGGAGAATAAATGTAATTGCTCGTGCAGTTTGATAACATAAATGTGTAGGTATCCAACTCCCCTTAAACGGAAAGGAGCACGGATAACCGCAAAGCATCACTAAAAAAACACAACTTTAGTGAACTTTCCATTAGCCCAGATGGGGTAGAGGTGGGGGGGTGTCTTAACCACAGTTACCGTGCAGCAGGGATTCAAGGAGTTGGAATGTGTTTACCCCTTTGGCAGGAGCTGGTTAGGGCTGATTGCCAGAAGGAGCCAAGTCTTGGGCCTGGGCCTCTTGGTGGGGGACAGCCAAAATGTTTTGGTCCAAGCCACAGAGGGCCCACAGCCCTGCTGTTTGGTCACTGTCAGTTTGCCCTCCTGAGCATAATAGCTCACTGCCATCTCCCTCCATCCCCTTCCTCCCATCAAGGCTCCACTGGCAGGATGAATCCTGCTCTGTAGTAGACATTAAAAATCAGCTTCCAAAAGCCAGTGACGGACCCCTTCTCTAAGGGGTCTACACTAAGAAACTCAGGAAACTGAAGTCTACGATATTCACTGCTCCGGGCTCCCTGGTGCTAGGGATAGCTAAGAAACCCGGTTCTGGCCAGTGAGGCTGGCATGCAGAAGACAAGGGTCAGCTTCCATGAAAACTCTTTAAGAGAAGGTCAGATTCAGGATGGCATACCCCCTCAACCCCTTGGCACTCCCTATTCCTCTTTCTGCCACTTTTGCTCTTTTGGAACATGGATATGATGCCTGGAGAGACAGCAGCCATCCTATAACCTTGAGAACAGAAGTCACTCACTTGAGGAGGATGGAGCAGGAAGATAGGAGTTCCTCTGACTTCTTTTTAGGTGAGAAAAATAAATTTCTATGTGTTTAGATGATTGTTTGAGTCTTCTGTTGTTTACAGCCAAATATAACCTTACTCGACACACTCCCAATCAATTCACCAAGATATGATATAATGTTGGGACAATTCCTGAGCATTAAATTATAGGTATCATGATTATTTTTAATGTGATAGTTCGTGTTGGCATAATTCTTTATAGTTTTCAAAGCCTATTCGCATATATCTCCTCTGAACCTCACAATTTTGGGAGCTATCACTATAACTTCCCTTTTCTGTATATAAGAGAAGCCAGATTTGGTAAATATCCTGCCCAAGATCACACAGTCAGCAAATAAGTTACCTTGAATGCTACCCTAGTTCCTCTGACTCCAATTCTGTGGATTTTCTGCAACATTTTTAATAACACAACAAAAAAAAAATCCAATGAAGAATCTTTATTCCTACTAAATGGATGTGAATTCTAGTTACTTCAACCAAGATGAAGCAGTTTGCAAATAAATTCTGGAACTGGAATGTGCCGCAGTCCAATTGGGAATTAAGTCCAGTCTTCTGTCTCCTGGGATCCGCATGACCTTCCAGCTACCCTCTGACATCCTGTCCTGAATCCCTGCAATTGCTCTTTCTAAGGTCAGTGACCTTTTGTATGAATCGGTCTTGTCTCTCTTCATTCTCACATCCTTTAAAATGCTTACACCACCCCTTTCTTGAAGCTCCCCTTTCTCAGGGACATCTTCCCGTCACTACAACCTCCTTGTGTGGTTTCTGTTCTTGGTTCTTCCTTCACCTACATGTTGATGCTCCCAGGGAATCTGTCAGTGGCTGTCCTCCTGAGAGTCATGGACTGTCCTTTGAGTTCATCTTCTCTCGCAAATTCCACCACAAGCTCTTGGGGAAAGTCAACCATTGTCTCTACAACCAAATGTACATGCCAA
Source organism: Panthera uncia (assembly GCF_023721935.1). NCBI lineage: Eukaryota > Metazoa > Chordata > Mammalia > Carnivora > Felidae > Panthera > Panthera uncia. The sequence continues at coordinate 3,009,362 of NW_026057580.1, forward strand.
CCGCCACTTCCTCTCAACTTTAATCCCACTTTTCCAACTCTTTATTGTCTATATTGCCCAGCATGTGGCAATCCTTAAATAAATGGTATGTATTTTTAATTATTATTGTTTAAACAAAAGATGCAGGAAAGTTACTAAGGCATAAGAGAATTTTATGACTGACTCATTTCTAGTTATCAGGAAATAGGATGTGACTATTCTCCTTTGAAAATCATGCCACAGGCTAATCTAATTGTCCATGGTCATAAGGAGTTATAGTGTAATTTATAGAAATTAGCAACATCCAGGGGCATTTGGGTGGCTCAGTCGGTTAAGCGTCTGACTTCAGCTCAGGCCATGATCTCACAGTTCATGGGTTCAAGCCCCACGTTGGGCTCTGTGCTTACAGCTCAGAGCCTGGAGCCTGCTTTGGATTCTGTGTCTCGTTCTCTCTCTTCCCCTCCCCTACTCATGCTCTGTCTCTGTCTCTCAAAAATGAATAAACATTAAAAAAAAAAAAAGAAATTAGCAGCATCAGTCCAAACAGAAATGCAATGGCAGACCTAACGAGAAATAGAATATCCTCATTAACTCCTTTTAGAATTAACTCCATTTACAATATCCTCATTAACTCATTCCAGGCAAAGTGAGAGAAAGGAAAGAATTAAAGATGAGGTGGGAAAGGGCCAGAGACTTAGGGGTGGTGTGTGGGGAGCATGAAAGGGATAGGAACAAGGGAAGTGAGGCTGTGCAAGGGAATATTCCAGGTCTGTGAGAGGGGAGTCCATCCCTGCCCAGGTGAGCTTTTCAGGTTCCGTTGGGAAAGGAAGCAGGAGAAGCTCATGGAAACCTGTGGATTTCACTGCTAACGAGATGTTTTTGAGGCCAATGAGCCCTGAAGAATCCATAAAGTGGGAGAGGCCTTTCCAGGTCATGTGATTTACCCTCTACACCCCTTCCTCCAACCCACAGGTTCTAATGTAGGGAGGCGCCTCCTATTCTCAAGACTGCTGGGAAGGAGGCTCCCTCTCCATCTGTCAGTCATTGGCGTGTTCCAGACATGTCCCCTGATCACACAGTGAGACTCTGTGTAGCATGCTGCTCATCTAGAAAAGCCTGCTTCTTCACTGAGAGATCCCCAAATAGTTCACCAAGTTTGTCCTGGCTTCCAGTCGACCATGTACTTCCAAGGCTCAGCCTATTCATGGGGAGAAGCAGGCTTCACAAAGGTCTCTCCTTGCTCACTCCCGAGGGGTACAGTTCCTGGTCTATACTGCATGGACCTCGGCAGCACTCACTGAAGACCTTTTGGAGACTGAGTGAGAATCCTGTGAATACACCATCTAATCGAGATGAGGCTCTCCGTGTATAACATACCCCTTTCCCTGATTTACTGACACAGGCTATAGAATCATGAAGAGAACTCGTTAGAATCAGAGACCTTAGTAAAATCCCCAGCCTTGCTTCTCAGTGCTGTGTGATCTCAGCATTTCTGAAGCTTAGTGTTTGTGACAGTTAATTTTATTTGTCAACTTGGCTCAGCCACAGTGCCCAGATATTTGGTCAGCCATTATTCCAGGTGTTCTATAATGATATTTTAGGGTGAGATTGGCAATTAAATTGGAGAACCTCCATGATGTGGGTGGGCCTATCCAATCAGTAGAAAGCCTTAATAGAACAAAGATTGCTCTCCAGGATTCTGTCAGCAAATGGCCTTCAGACTTGAACTGCAACTCTTCCCTGGGTCTCCAGCCTGTCAGCCTACCCCACATCAGATTTCGTACTTATCAACCCTCCAAAATTGCATGAGCCAACTCCTTAAAATAAATGTATCTATCTACCTACACACACGCACGTGTACACACACACACACACACACATCCTGATGGTTTTGTTTCTCTGGAGAACCCTAGTACAATGTTTCTCTTCAATAGCAGGGGATGTAGGGGCACCTGGGCGGCTCAGTTGGTCGAGCGTCTGACTCTTGATCTCAGCTCAGGTCATGATCATGGGATCGAGCCCTGTGTTGGGCTCTGCTCTGAGCATGGAGCCTCCTTGGGATTCTCTCTTTCTCTCCATTCACCCCTCCTCTATTCACACACTTGCGCTCTCTCTCTCTCTCTCTCTCTGTCTCTCAAAAATAAATAAAAATAAATAACATAGGATGAAGATTATTCCATCCCAGATCACTGTTGAAATGGTCAAATTAAGGAAAAAAGGTTTCTCTCATCCCACCGTGTAAGCCCTCGTCAGAATCACTCCATGGACCCCCAGGTTCTGCTCAGGAAAGTGCCAGACTCTGTACCAAGGGTACTGTTAGTGCCCAGAAGGCAGAAGAAGCTTGTTCTAAACTGGACCCAGTTCAGCAGGGACATGTCACCCCTCAGGCATTTTGATCATAGGCCCCATCCTGCTTCTCTTACTGATAATAAGAGATCCAATCTGGGGCGCCTGGGTGGCGCAGTCGGTTAAGCGTCCGACTTCAGCCAGGTCACGATCTCGCGGTCCGTGAGTTCGAGCCCCGCGTCAGGCTCTGGGCTGATGGCTCGGAGCCTGGAGCCTGTTTCCGATTCTGTGTCTCCCTCTCTCTCTGCCCCTCCCCCATTCATGCTCTGTCTCTCTCTGTCCCAAAAATAAATAAAAAACGTTGAAAAAAAAAAAAAAAAGAGATCCAATCTTCATTGTTTAGAATAGGCCTCCTGGCCTCCTATTGTCAAGACATAACTTCCAAGCATACAACTAAAGACAGAAAAAGTCCAGAGCTACCACAGTTTCTTCCTGGAAATGATGAATAGTACACGCACTGCTCAAAGATGGCTTACTTAGGTCCTCATTGTGGTATAGTAGAAAGGCCTCCAAATATGGTATCAGAAAAACCTGGTTTCCAATCCCAGTTCTGGCTTTTACAGCTGAGTAAGAACATCTTCTGTGAAAAATACAGTTTAACAGGAGTATCGACCCCATGGTGCAGAGTGAGAACCAAATTACAGAACGTCTGTACCTTACAGATGGCCATTGTTCTTTTCCTTCTCTTCGTCCCTTCCCGTCTCCTCCCCTGGCACCACCAACACAGACAGACACACGGCTCCTCCGTTAGTTAATACCGACAATGCACTTAACAGTAATGTACAATTCACCAGGTTCCTGGCATCCAGTCCTCTGCAAGCCTCTTTGCCCAGAGTTAAGAAACTTCCCCTGGATCAGACATGACCACACCAAATAGGCAGCGATTGGAAAATTGCCCCATAAAAGCCGTCTCCTTCCGAGGCGCAGGACTGCATTTTTTGAGAAGCCTTCTCAGGTTGTTTGCAGTGGCTTCGAGGGTCGGCTCTGCTGCCTTGCCTACGTCAAAACCCTAAGTGTTTAACCACAAGACACACAATCCCGGGACATCGTGGCGGCGGCCCTCCACCCCCATGGCGAGGCAGGCCACGCGTGTGTCTAATCTGGTATGTGGCCCCCCAGCAGGGCCAGTGAGGCACCGCACCTGGCCAGATAGAGGATGGACTATCACACAGTGTGCACAGTGCTTGAGTGGGCGGGAAAGGGGGTGAGATTCCTTCCCACCCTCCCAAGACACGGTATGATCAGAGCCTAAGGTCCGCAAGCTGGGAAAGGCCATGCTCGCTAGTAGCCACAGCTTCTCGTGTTATTTCTGGAGTCAGAATATTTGCACACTCACGACTGCATACAAACTCCCATTCTAGTCCCATTTTCAGTAGCTCAAAGCCCTGTGAAAAATAACACTCAGGGCCAAGCGTTTCAGTTAGCTTCAGAGTAAAGTTGTATTTTGAAATGTGAGAGAAAGGAATCTTCCCAACTGATGTCTAGTGAGGGTGAGAATGGGTCACACACACACACACACTTTTCTCCATTGAAAAATAATTTGAGACTGCTTACAGTCTTCAAGCATGTGTGACTCCGGGCTGGTGTATGTGTGTGTATTCAACTGAGCAGGAACTTGTGACTTCAGGAGAAGCATGACATGTTTCATCATTCGGTGGTTTTGTCTTTTAAAGGAAAATATCTTAAAAATGGCAAAGTGATGATGTTAGGAATCTGTTCTTAATTACCACTCAGTAACTTGGCAATCTGTTTTATCCCATTCATTTCTTTTGGAAAGTTCTCAGTAACTCGTCTTTTCAGTTGTGTGCGCACAACCTCTCTCTCTCTCTCTCTCTCTCTCTCTCTCTCTCTCACACACACACACACACACACACACACACAGATAAAAAGATAAAACCCACCTGGGTTGCCCTTGGAAAGAGTACAGGACATTTGCACACTTAATGAATTCTTCTGTAAATATGCACAAGCACAGATTTTCACACTTTGGGGGAGTGTCATAAATGCCCAGTTGGTGTATATATGTGGTTTGGGACTCTGGTGAGAAGACTTTCTTACTTTCTTTAAAGAAAAGGAGGGGCACCCGGGTGGCTCAGTCAGTTGGGTGTCCAACTTCAGCTCAGGTCATGATCTCGCAGTTTGGGAGTTCAAGCCCCGCGTCAGGATCTGTGCTGACAGCTCAGAGCCTGGAGCCTGTTTCCGATTCTGTGTCTCTGTCTCTCTCTACCCTTCCCGCGCTAGTGCTCTGTCTCTGTCTCTCTCAAAAATAAATAAACATTAAAGAAGAGGAAAAAGGAGGAGGAGGAAGGGAAGAAGATGGAGGAGAGGAAGAAAGAGGAGGAGGAGAAGGAGGAGGGGAGGAAGAAGGAGAAGGAGAAGAAGGAAGAAGAAAAGAAGAGAGGAGGAGGAAGGGGAGGAGGGGGAGGAGAAATCCTCCTCTAATGCTATTTGCTCTTTCATTCCCGTTAGGTGCCAAGCGCTGTGGTAAGTAAGCCTTGGAGATGCAAAGGTGAACAAGATGGGGTTCCTATCATTAAGGAATTTGGTCTAGTAGAAAAACCATACAATCAAGTTCTACAGTCATTAAAAAATAATACATTTATTTAAAAAATAAAAGCACATGAAACTTTCTGAATTGTTGTGGTTAGGAGGAGGTAAAAGGCAATAATGCACTTCCTGCCTTAGGGGAGTTCTCTGGATGAAGGAAAAATTACCTTCCCTTTTTATGGGTATCTTCCAGGCCAATATTTCCAAAATATGTTCTACAGAATGCTAATCCCTTTAAATGGCTTGCCAAAAAGGTAGGGGGAGAGTTCCTCATGGTCAAAAAAGTTTGATAAAAACTATATATTATGTATGCAATGCATATTTGCATATTGAAGGTTCTGAGAAGGCCTGCAGAAAAAATCTGCTTTTCTTTGCTTAGCACAGTATTCCCCAAAGTAATTTCCTCATAGGACCCATTTTTCACATAACATCTATGAACATTCCATAACTTTTAAGAAACACTGTTTAGTCTGAAGGGGACCATAAGAAATCTGTAAAAATAAACACAAGTGTAATAGGATGCTGAATTGGAATTTTTAATGAGGCAGCAAGATACAATAGATAAGAAATTCTAAAATAATGTTTCAGAGTAAGAGGCAGATTTTTGAAAGGAAATATCTGAGTACTGGTTTTATGCCTCTAAAAATCCCTTCCTATAAAAAGCATTGGAAGTGTGGAAGTAGAGAAAGAATGTTCTGAGGATGATTTCTTTGAGAGACCTGTACCAGAATTCCTTCCCTTTACCCCATGATGAGAATAGCTTGAGGGTGATGAGTCAAGGACTTCACTAAGTGCTTCCCAAATCTAGAAATTGTGGACAATGTTGGACTCCAGCCTGGAAATCTAGAAAGCAAGAGACAGATGATGAATTGATTTCGTGGTGGATCAAAGGAGAGCAGTTGCTTTATTGGGAAGGCTGGCACTCTCTGAGCTTGCTAGAGCATGGATTAATACATGTTTCCTGAGGACCACATGTGGTCCACATGGGAGAGAAAGTGAGCCAGGAGCCTTTTTAGATCTTATCAAAGGGGACTACCTGGAAGAATTATGGGGCCACAATCAAGAGTTGATGTGGAGTGGACCATTGGAAAACCAAACTAAGTGGGGGAGAAACAGATGAAGGAAGAAAATGCACAACCCATATAATAGGAGTTGCAGGACCCCCAATGAGTAATCTCTGAAGAACCCACCCAAGGGCTCACAGGAAAAAGAATGTGATATATGCAAAGCCATTTGACAACTATACCAGTCAAGTAAAAACTTCTCTGTGAAAGGAGGAACTTCCAACCATGGCTGAGGAAGGAGATCAGCATACCATATTCCCCCAAAGCAACTAGAAATCTGGATTAAATTGACAAAAACAACTATTTCAGCACTCCTGAAATCAACCAAAGGCATATGACAATCTGAGAGGTGTTTATACTTTAAAGACTGATAAACTTTGGGTAAAAATAATGGGAATCTTTGGTGTTCTGGCTTGAAGCTGTGTGAAATCACTGACTGACCACTAGGAAGACACAAGGGTAACATTTGGGATGCCAATTTTATAAATAGAAGTAAGAATATTCAAAACAAAACTGAGCCAAGACATCAGTGTCCATATACTGCAGGCTTCACAGATTTAGCCAAGGCAAGTTACAAAACAAACATGCAAAACAGCCACAACAAACTTAGTGCAGGGGGTGAGGATAAGAAACCAAAGTTGCTACAAAAGGGTGTCTAAAATGTCTAATATTGGGGGCACCTGGGTGGCTCAGACAGTTGAGCATCCGACTTCGGCTCAGGTCATGATATGGTTGGTGAGTTTGAGCCCCGAATCTCTGCTTCAGCCCAGAGCCCATTTTGAATCCTCTGCCCCCCTCCCTCCTATCTGCCCCTCCCCTGCTTAAGCTCTCTCTCTCTCTCAGAAATAAACAAACCTTTAAAAAATAAAATGAAATGTCTAATTTCAACAAAAAAAAATCTTACAAAGCACGCAAAGAAACAGTAAAGTTTAGCCCATATGCAAGAAATAAAAGCAGTCAATAGAAACCATTTGAGTGTCTTCAAATGCTGGATTTAGCAAAGACTTAAAAACAGCTATTCTAAATACATCTAAGGAACTGAAGAAAGCAATCTTTAAAGAATTAAAAGAAAGAATGACAACAATGAATGCACAAATAGGGATTCTCAGTCCCTATAAAACCATAGATATTATGGTTTTAAAAAGAACCAAATGAAAATTCTCAAGTTGAAAACTACAACTAAAATGAAAAATCCACTGAAAGGCTCAGTAACAGATCCAAGATGGTAGAAGAAAGAATCAGTGAACTTGAGGATAGAGGAATAGAAATTACCAATCTGAAGAACAGAGAGAACAAATGAAGAAAAACCAACAAAGCCTCAAACATCAACTGTGCCAATATTCATATAATAGAAGTTCCAGGAGAGAAGAGATAGAATCAGACCCCCCCCCCAATTAAATATATGGTGGCATAAATGTTGCAAAATTTAATGAAAATCTGCTGATCTACTTAAGCTACTGATCCAAGAAGTTCAAAAATCTAAGTTGAATAAACACAAAGAAATTCACACCTAGACATATCACAGTCAAATGCTTCAAAGCCAAGACAAAGAGAAAATCTTGAAGGAAGTGGGGAAAAAATATTCATTACATATAAGGAGTAGCAATAGGACAATGGCTGACTTCTCATCTGAAACAGTGGAGGCCGGAAGACAGTTAAATGACATTTAAACAGAGGAAAGAAAAATATTCTTACTCTTCATGAATAAATTCTAAATCCAGCAAAACTGTTCTTCAAAAATTAGGAAAAATAATCCCCAAGCATAGTTAAAGTAAAAAGAAATTAAAATGATACTCCTTAAAAACTTATTTAACACAGACAAAAAGCTGGCAAGGAGGAACGGGAAACACAGGAAAAAAATAGCAAATGGTAAATGTAAATCCAACCATAAAAATAAGCACATTAATAGTGAATGAACATGTAGAATCGACTCTATGCTGTCTGCAAGAAAAGACCTTAGAGTCAAAGACACAAACAGGTTGAAAGTAAAAGGTTAGAAAAACAATATACTGTGTAAACAGCATCCACAAAAATCTGGAGTGACAATATTGATGTCAGGCAACATATACTTCAAAATCAGAAATAGTGTTATAAACAAAGAATATTTCTTAATGATAAAACAGTCACTATATCAGGAAGATATAAAAATAACAGAACGTCATAAATCATAAAGTAAAAAGTGACAAAATTGAAGGAAGAAATAGAAAATTCAATTATAATAGTGATCAAAACACTAGACAGTAAATTAGCAAGGATACAGAAGACTTGAACAACTCTATCAACCAACTTCGATATAATAAGTATCTGTATGTATGTGCATGTACATGTGTGTATGTGTCTTAAAGTCTACTTTGTCTGATACTATAATTTAATTCCTTTGTGGTCAAACACCATGCTTTGTGCAATTTCAATCTTTTTTAATTGATTGAGACTTATTTTATGGCCTAGCGTATGGTCTTTCCTGAAGAATATTTCAAGTATGCTTGCTAATCTGCAACCATTGGGTGACAATTTTATCATTATGAAGTATGTTCCACTCTAATAGTATTTCTGTTTAGCATATCTGGAACTTTCTACAGCAAAGACCATAAACTGGGCATAATAAATTTCAATACATTCAAAAGGATTGAAATCATACCAAGTATGATATCTGACCACAAAGGAATTACATAATGAAACATCAACAAAAAGAAATCTGGGAAATTCCCAAATATTTGGGAATCAAACAACACACAGTAGTACCCCCCTTATCTTCAGGGATATGTTCCAAGATGCCCAGTGGATGCCTGAAAACACGAATAGTACTGAACCCTCTATATACTATGTTTTTTCCTAAACATACATATCTAATTCCTAAATTAAGCATAGTAAGAGATTAACAACTAATAATGAAATAGAACAATTATAACCATTTACTGTAATAAAAGTTATGTGCATGTAGTTTCTCTCTCAAAATATTGGCTGTACTGTATGCACCCTTCTTATGCTAAGGTGAGGTGATAAAATATCTATGATGAGACAAAGTGAGGTGAATGACGTAGGCATCATGACATAACGTCAGGGTACTATTGACCTTCTGACAATATGTTAGAAGGAGGATCATCTGCTTCAGGACTGCCATTGACCACGGTAACTGAAATCATGGAAAGTGAAACCACAGATTAGAGGGCACTCCTGTGCTCCTCCTAAGTGTTTATGGATTGGAAGTCTCGGTATTATTGAATGACATTTCTCTCCAAACTGAGGTATAGATTCAATGCACCCCTATCAAAATCTAACCAAAGTTTGGGGGCTTGTTTTTGGCAAAGAAAAAAAAATGGCAAGCTTATCTTAAAATTCATATAAAATGCAAGACACCAGAACCAGAGGAAAATTGAAAAAGAAGAACAAAGTTGGAGGATTTACATTACCTGACCTCAAAATTTATTAGAAACTTACAATAATCAAGACAGCGTGGTGTTGGCATAAGAATGGGCATATAGAATCTACATACAGTCTATATTATAGATCAATGGGACAGAATTGAAGGTCCAAAAATAAAACCACAATTCAATGGGAAAGGATTTTTTTTTTGAACAAATAGTGTCAAGCAATTGGAGATATACATAAAAAATTTTAACTCAAATTGCAGACTTAAGTGAGAGAACTAAAACTACAGAACTTCTTAAAATAAAAATAGGAGAAGACCCTTGTGACCTTGGATTTAGAAAAAGAGTACTTAAATATGACACTAGAAGTATAATCCATCACAGAGAAAAAGTGACAAACTGGACTTGATCAAAAGTGTAAAGTTTTGCATTTCAAAAGACACCATGGGAATGAAAAGACAAGCCATATATGGAGAAGTTACTTGCAAATCATGTATCTGATAAAGGACGTATATCTAAAAATATAAGTAAATTTTATTCAATAAGAAAAAGACTAACAACCCAATTTTAAAATGGACAAAATATTTGAACAGATATTTTAGGAGAGGAGTTACATATGTAGCTAATAAGTACATGAAGAGACACTCAACATCATTGGTCATTAGGGAAATGAGAATTAAAACCACAGTGAGATACCTCTATACATCCCCTAGAGTGGCTAGGATCAAAAAGACAACATACTATATCATACACTCAAAACTAATATAACACGGTATGTTAACTATAATAGTATCAAAATTAAAAAAAACTTAAAAGCAAAATAAAAAGACAACACTAAGTGTTGGTGAGGATGTGAAGAGACTGGAATCATCAAACATTGCTGATAGGAATGGAAAATGGTGCAGCCTCTTTGGAAGACAGTCTGAATGTTTCTTATAAACTTAAATATAAATTTACCATTAGACTCAAAAATTCCTTTTCTAGAAGCAAACCCAATAGGATAAAAAGAAATATCCACACAAAGACATGCATGTGAATGTTCATAACAACATTGTTCATAATAGCCCCAAACTGAAAATAGTCCAAATGTTCATCAACTGGTGAATGAGTAAAGAGCATGATATATCCATACAATAGAATACTATTTGGCAATAAAAAGGAACATATCTCTGATTCGTATCACAATATGGATGAATATCAAAAAATCAATGATAAATGAAAGAATCCAGATACAAAATAGTACATAGTGTATTATTCCATTTATAGGAAATATCCAGAAAGGGCAAATTTATAAAAACAGAAAGCAGATCAGTGGTTCCCTTGGACTGAAAAAAGAAATGAGGCTTAACGGCATGTAGGTTGAGAACAGTTTTTGGAGTAATATAGACGTGGTGGCACATCTCTACAAATATACTAAAAATCATTGAGTTGCACACTTACAACAGATTAATTTTATGGTTTATAAACTATGATATACAAAACTGTTTAAAAAATGACTTTCCTGTCTCTCTTCTCTCCTCCCAGCTCCAATCCTAAAGGGAGTATGAGCCGGGGAAGAGTCAGGCAAGAAAGAGAGAAGGATGCTAACCACATTCTTTCTTCAAAGGTAGGCAGTTAGACTGCAGCCAATTTTATCTGGAAGGAGATGGGTATGGGGGGGTCAGAGAAAAGAGACTTACTCTAAATATAAATGAGAATTGCCAATTAATATGCAGGATTGGGTATTTTAAAACAAGGTTATGTTTTACCCCCTACCATGTTTGTAGAATGTTCTATTGTCTACTAGTGAAGAGAAAAAGTCATTGGGCCTGAGATTTTACATGGAGGCTGGGAAAGGAAACCCTCCAAGCTGCAGGTGTGAAATGGTAGCAGGAGACAAAAGTAAAGTTGATTTCATGATCACCTTCATGAAAACTAATTTTTAGTTTCTTCTCTGGTGACACAAGGATCAGAGACAGAGCGACAGAACACAAATTCATATATATATATATATATATATATATATATATATATATATATAACAAATTATAGATTCAAAGTGTGTGGGAGACAGAAGAATTTTGGACTCAGAATCTATTAGGCCTGATTCGGAGTCCTGGCTTGGCTATGTAATAGCTATGTGACTTCAGGAATATTTCTTAACCTCTCTGATTTCAAAGTTCTTATCTTCAAAATGACAATAGTAATAGCTACCTCAAGAGGATGCCGTAAGATTAAGTAGACAATGAATATAAAAGGATTTGAAAGAGGACTTCTCATTCTAGGTGTATCAGTCAGGGTTCACTCAGAGAAGATGAACCACGAAGAGTGATACAGAATAAGAGATTTATTATGGGAATGATACCTAGAGTGGAGGACAGTATTTCAGTCTGTTTAAGGCTGTTATTTCTATATCTTGTGTTGGGCCCAAAGTCAGCAGAGCTAGAAGTTAAAAAGGGAAGATGGATGTGAAATGGAGAAACTAAGGTTCAGCTGGAACTTGGAAGATCAGACTAGAACCATGTCTGTATTTCACCTCCCCTGTTCTCAGTGACCCAAACAGCCTGCAGGATTAGGGGCACATTTACCACACAGCTTCACATGTGCCCAGCTCAGGATGAAGAGAAGGGAGGAAGGGATCTAGTAGGAGCTGGTAGAACTATGTGCCCCACTTCTACTTCTCACCAACAACGTGAGCCAGCATATCAATCACAAGGTACTTGAGTTGCAATACCATCTGCCCTACAACAACCTTCAGAGTATAAGAAAATGACCATAGTTTCACTTCTACCTTTCAAATTGTATGCACATTTCTCTTGTGGCCAACCCTACCCTGGAACTATGCAGAGAAAAGAATTCTGTGAAATATAGTTTCAGCTTAGTTAAATTGACATAATACAATGCCCTTAAAGCCTACCCCATGACAACTTGGCATCCATACCTATTTTTTCAATCACATTCAACATCCAAATAGAGACAATAGCAAGATAATACTTGGCCTCATGATGCAACTATTTTAAGAACCACCAAAAACACAGTAACTTTCTCTATAAAAGAAGATATGAAGTTATTTTACTTGCCTTTAGGTGATGTTCATTTCTCTTGTAGCTGAGTCAAGTTCATCTGGGGCTATCTTAGAAGCTGAATACTAAGATAGCAAGCTAAACACTGTTAACTCATCTTATGTTAGAGGCAAATAAATGGGAGAGGGAAAGAAAGGGAGAAAATAGGTTAATATATTCATAGAAAAATAAGGAAGAAATATTCATAACTACAGTGGTCTGCTTTTATCCATAGGGGATGTGTTCCAAGACCACCAGTGAATGCCTGAAACCTCAGATGGTACCATAGTCTATATATGCCATGTCTTTTCCACTACATACATACCTATAATAAAGTTATGTACAAATTAGGCACAGTGAGATATTAGCATCTTACTGAACATTAATAAAATAGAGCAATCACAACAGTACACAGTAGTAAAGGTTTTATGAATGTGGTCTCTCTCTTTCTCAAAATATCTTATTATACTGCACTTACCCTTCTTGTGATGATGTGCAATGATAAAATGCCTGTATGATGAGATGAAGTGAGGTGAGTGACATGGGCGCTGTGATGCAGTGTTAGGCTACTATTGGCCTTCTCATGATACATCAATAGAATCATCTGCTTCTAGATGGCAGTTGACTGTGGGCAACTGAAACTGTGGAAAGCAAAATCACAGATTTTTGTTTTAGTTCACAGAGTGAACTACTGTATTATAGTCCCCATTTCTGCAACTGATCATGTGATTGTAGCTGGTCCTTATAACTACCTTCTTCTACTACCCATTCAATATTCCCTTTGCCCCCAATAAGCATTTGCAGGTAGTCAAGATTTCTTACCTAATGGGAGTGACCCAATCTTTATCCTTAAAGGTTCTGGACCACCAGCAGTCCAACCTGTATTAGGTTGCTGTATTTTACCATTGATTTTTGTCATAGGACATTGGAGAACTAAGACATGCCCCACGGGATCTCCTGCATTCCAGACATTATGAGCGTGTTCCTCCTCACCCTCATTGTGTAGTAGCAGCAAATTTCCCCTTGATAAGGTAAATCACCTATGCTGTCACAGTAGTCCTTGTTTGCCTGTTGATTTCCTAGCATGAAGAACTTAAAGAGGTCAGGAGGCAGTCCCAACCTCCAATTTAATGGAATAATTGCTGTGGTGGATGTCTATTTCTTTTGGAAACAAAGGCCTGCAGACAAGAGCCTAAATATTCAGGAACCAAAAGCAAAAGCTTCACTAGTGAGATCACTAGTGGTAATAGTTAGAGAACACACTTCTTGATTCAAGAACCCATGAATCCTGACTATGAAATAAAAAGCACTATACAGTTGACCCTTGGTCAACCTAGTTTGAATTGCACTGGTCCACTTCAATAAATACAGTGAATTACTGTATATGTATTTTTCTCTTCCTTGTGATTTTCTTAACCTTTTCTCTAGCTTACTTTATTGTAAGAATACAGTACACAATGCATATAATATATGAAATATGGGTTAATCAACTATTTATGTTTTCAGTAAGGCTTCCAGTTAACAGTAGGCTACTAACAGTTAAGTCTGTTAAGTCTAGCAGAATTCAAAGATCAGATTTTCAAACATGTGGGGGTCAGTACCCCTAGGTGAATCCTTGTGTTGTCCAAGGGTCAACTGTATGTTAGTCACTGATTTAGATCATATGCCTCATCCTATAGGATATTGCCCCAGCTCTGCAGGGTATTGCCACCCAGATGGTGCCATAACTATGTCTTAAAAAGAACATTTCATTATTCTATCAGGTCAGCTGCTTCAGGCTGATGTAGAACAGGGTAAGATCAGGAAACTCCATGAGCACAAGCCCATCACTATACCTCATTGGCTGTGAAATGATTTCCTTGGTCAGAAGCAATACTGTATTGAATACCATGATCGTGAATAAGGCACTCTGTAATTCCATGTGGAGTGGTTTGGCAGAAGCACTGTGAGCAGGAAAGGCAACTCTATGTCCAAGGAAAGTATTTACTCCAGCAAGAACAAAGCTCTGCCTCCTTCCATGATGGAAACAATCCATTATATTTGACCTACCATCAAGTGGTTGGTTGTTTCCCCATAAGAAATGGTGTACTATCAAGTGCTCGCTGTTAGTTTCTACCATTGGCATATTAGGCACTCGGCAGTGGCTATAGCCAAATTAGCTTTGGTAAAGGGAAGTCTATGTTGCTGAGCCCATGTACAACCTCTATTCCTGCCACATGGCCATGTTGTTCATAAACCAATTGGTCAGGGAAAGGTGACTGGGGAAAGAGGCTGCCTGATCTCTAGAATGAGTCATCTTGTCTGTCAGATTATTAAGTTTCTCCTCTGCTGAGGTTATTCTTTGGTGGGCAGAGATACAAATATCTTTATATTATGTGTAAGTATATCTGTATACCTCTTTTCCAGGCCTCCTTGTCATCAGTTTTCCAAGTCCCTGACCATTTACCAAACCATTATCCACTCTGCATGAATCAGTGTAGATCCTAACCTTTGGTAATCTCTTCTTCTAGAAAAGATGAATGATCTGTCCACTGAAACGATATTTGTTCATCATTGTAAATTCAGGGACACTCTGGAATAGGGCTACAGTTTTGCAGCCATCTATCTTCAGGTAATATCAGCATCTTGCAAAAATCATACATAAACCAAACTCAAATTTTTTTCTTCTTTAGTCAACTGGTCATTGAAAACTCCCCCATGAAATTATAGATGCATGTTAAGAAGGAGGAAGCAATGTGGCAGGAAAAGGACTGGCTACACAACTTGTGGAGCCCAGAACAAAATGAAAATGAAAAGCCCCTTTTTCAAAAGTTATTAAGAATGTTAAGACAGGGGCGCCTGGGTGGCTCAGTCGGTTGAGTGCCTGACTTCAGCTCAGGTCAAGATCTCGCGATCCGTGAGTTTGAGCCCCGCGTCGGGCTCTGGGCTGATGGCTCAGAGCCTGGAGCCTGCTTCCGATTCTGTGTCTCCCTCTCTCTCTACCCCTCCCCCGTTCATGCTCTGTCTCTCTCTGTCTCAAAAATAAACGTTAGAAAAAAATTAAAAAAAAAAAAGAATGCTAAGACAGTGACAGCAGAACATTAAGCCAAATGTGAGGCCAATCTGAATATGGGCCCTGTGAGAACACCCAGGTTGCAAGCACACGAAGCTGACCCCCAACAGGAGTATGGGCCATGGCATCTTGGCTACTTGTTCATGCAACATGCACCTTACTTGTGCTTTAAGACTTGTCTGAACCCAATTTTATGTATAACACTTCCATTTGATGATGGAATGGTGCATGCATGCCCAGCTTGATGGTTTAACATATCAGACAGCTAACACCCAGTTCATAATGAGCCTCTGAAGTCACACGGTAACTTGTTGGCCTATAGTTAAGTGTGTTTAACCTCGACTAGGGCCCAGGAGCAAGCCAAATCTGTTCCTCAGAGAAAACTAGTGATCCATATAAGATGACATATCTGCTCAAAATGCTGATGATCTTCACTGTGATTCACCAATTAAGGTCTGCCACAGGCTTCACATAAGCATCCCAATCTGCCACAGATATTTCAGGCACCTTTGGATGTGCTGGGTCATACAGCCCATGTGGCAAAGCAGCTTGAACAGCAGCCTGGATCTGTTGAAATGCCCTTTCTCATTTTGGGTCCCATTTAAAACCATGCAAGTATGAGTTTTAAAAAAGTTAAGTAAGTTATATGCATTAAACATGGGCCACAAGTATGGCCACCAAGCAGAGCAGACCAGAAACTATGAACAGGTCCATGTGACTCTATCTTCACCAAAGAACTCCAGGGACGTGTCTTTTGATGTTTGGTGAGTAGTACTGGATTCCTTGCACAGAAAAACTAAGATACTAAAAGTCTAAAAGGCTGTGTAGTACAGGAGTTAAGACTAGGGACTCTGGGGTTAGACTGCAAGAATACCTAGACCCATCACTTCAAGATGTGTGCGTTTGGACAAGTTACTTATAACCACCTCTCCAAGCTTCAGAGGGGATAATAATAGTTATCCACAAGTTATAACTATTAATAGTGATAATAGTTATCTAATGTAACCTTATGAGGTTGTTGTGAGGATAAGATGAACCATGTATGTGAAGCACAGAACCGAGGCACAGAGTGAGGGTTCAACAAATGACTAGCTGTTCTTACAGATGAATAGAATTTAGAAGTCACTGGATTTGGGTAAGAAGAGATCACAGGTGAGGCTCGTGGGAGGGCTGCCCATTAAATGTGGATGTTGGATTCTATATGCCTGTGACTTTAAGTATGAAGAAAGAGGAGTGAACCTCAGATACATTCAAGTTAGTGCTCTGCCATTCCAAGCTGTGAGATCTTGAGCAAGTCATTCTCCATCTCTGGGCCTCTGTAATCCCAGGTGTAAACAGTAGGGCTGATCTCTATGTTTTCCTTGTCTCTCCCATCTATGACAGTCTATGACAGTGTGGCGACTCCTAAGCACTGTGAGATGTGTGTCCCTCCCTGCAGCTAAAGAGCCCACCCATGATCCCATCAGAGAGAGTATCATCCAGGTCCCTGCAGCTTTTTGCCCCAGAAACAAGCCCAGCAGAGACCAAAAAGAGGTTTTTGGTATTTATTACAGCTCTGGCAATGGCTCCCACATATACAACTGAACTATTTTAAGCCCCAGCTATTTTCTTTTCCCTTTGAAGAGTGGGTGGATATTAAGACAAACAGACTAATTAGGTATATGTTAGCATTGCCACAAAAGAAAAACAGCCAGATTTCCCAACACAGCACCAAGTTAGGATTTGGAATTTGAAGGATTAGAAGGGATGTCCAGTGGTCATTCCATTCCCCACATCCAGGGGTCTTGGCTTTCTGACCAACTGCCCTCACACTAGGCCCAGTAAGGGGAATTTCCATGAGGGTCTCCACCCTGGGGTTAACAGGATGGGGACAATGAGATTCCCTCCTTCCACTCCGCAGGCCCCCAAGTTAAGAGCAAAGACACCACAAACACTTAAGCAATTAGAGAATAATTTAAAACAAATGTGCACCGGAGTCTACACAGAGCAAAGTAGGCTTGCCTCAGTGTGCAGTGTAGGAAGAGTCTTCCCAGTGCTTTATCTTTCACTAGGGAAAAGAGACTCCTTCCTGCCCCAAACACACCCAAGATTCTGGTGAAACCTCCCCCACTCCTCACAAGTACACAAAGGCCCCTCATTATTTTATTTGCTCTTCCAAAGCAGTCTCTAGCCCAGTGGAGCTGCCCTTGAAAATGAAGTCCCTGGTGTATCACCTAAATAAATCTTGGCCACTTAAAGCAGAAAATCCAAAATAACAGCAGCATAAATGAAATAGAAGATTAGTTTTTGTTCATGTAAAAGAAGTCCAGAGGTAGAGAGTCCAAGTCTGTGCATGGTATAAAGGAGGTGAGGATGCAACCAGGCGTACCCAGGAATGAGGCTGCCCTGTCAGACTTCCCAAGGACGTGATTCTGACCTTGAGCCTTTATCAGGCCAGCAAAGAGGAGAGCATCTGTCTCAACCTGCCCATTGTCTGCCTATTGGGCATGTATTATTTTTCATTCATTCATCCTACAAAATATTTACTGAGTAGTTACTATATACCAGGTACTATGCTAGGCGATAGGGCATAGTGTGACTAAAGCAACTATGTTCACACTCTTATGAGGCTTACAATCAGGTGGGAAAAACAGATAAGAATTAAGCAAGTAAAAGGAAAACCATAGCTAAGTGGTGTGTAGGAAACAGCCAGGATACTGTGGTATAGAATAGCAAGAGAGACCTATAGAAATGGTAGGGAAGAGATAGATATCCATGGAGGTCTTCAGGCCAGCCAGTATTCTCAAGAAGCAGATAGAAACCATGGCAGATATTTTGAACATGGTTGCTGCCAACCAAGTAGCAGAGAGCCACAATGCACAGGGAGGGATCTGGATGACTCAGGAGAACACACAGCACTCTAACCACATGCCAGGCCCATGCCAACCCTGCATAATTCTGTTAAGTCTGTTGGAGAAGACCAGGCCCACTTAATGCCACTGAGACTCGCTCAGGAAAGCTGCAGTGACTGGCCCTCCTTCAGATTAAACACCAAGAAGGAAGCAAAGCTGAAATTTGAACCCAAGTCCTTAGGATCCAAATCCAGGCCCTTTGTACACCCAGCTACCCAACTCCTAAGAGGAAACTGGTCTATTTTGGAGCATCTGTTTGGGTCAGGGAGAGCAAGGTACTGGCCCAAAAAGCTCAGTGCTGGTGCCCATGGATAACTGACAGATTGACAAGGGCCACAAAGTCCAGCCAGCCTAAAGTATCACATTACATTCCACAGACCTAATTGCTTTACAGACTAAACAGCACAATTTAGTCAGCTCTGGGATAATGACCTCTCCCCTCCAGTTCTGCTCTGTTCCGAGGGATTCCAGCATTTTCCTCAAAGACATTAGACAGAAGCCTGCAAGACTGAGGATCTCTGGGCTCAAAGGCAACCATTGTGAAAGACCCTGAGGAGGGGTCTGTCTGGAGGAAGAAGAACTAAGTGCTATTTCAGGCTCTAGCACAACTGAGTGGCCACCCCAGAAGTCCTCTGGAGAGAAAATGATGACACAGAGGTCAACCAGAAAGCTGACAAATTAACTGCCTTGTGCTCATTCAAGTTTTTAAGTAATCAAATTACTCAAACCCAGGTAGACAGTCTTAATCCCCACAAATAGCTTGCATTATAAATCACCTACAGAAAGCTATTTCTATTTCCCCTAAGTCTCCCTTTATGCTAGAAAGCAGTGATCTTTAGATTAAAAATAAGCCTTTTCAAAGAAGTCAGATTATCTTTCTGTGTTAACACTTTAAAAAAATAAAACCTGAACTTCATAAAGTGTTCTTCCCTTTCTCTACAGAGTACCACCTTCATCCACTTCTAGACCATGCCTTTTTATTTATAACCAGAAGGCTAAATGTTAGGGACACCGTGACCCTACGTGTAGAGATGTCAACGGGAGAATTCTAAGCGTGCACTCAGAACATGGGAGAGACTGCAAAGCCACTGTCAGTGGTCTTCCCAGTTCTCTTTATTCCTTCTGCTTTTCCAACTGTCCTTTGAAGCTGAGGAAAAATGCATACATATTGGATAAAACTGGGGAAGAGTAAATACGAACATGGGCTGAAGCTAAGCTGCTACCATATTTATCTACTCTTAGAGTTTTGGTCCATTGTTCAGCGGTCTGTGCTTATGTTAAGGTTGGACATGCGACTGTCATCAGCCTTAGAATGAGGCCAGAATGTAGTCACTCAAAGGGCCAGGCCTGTCTCCACTTGATTGTTATTCTTAAGTGTCCTCGGGCACCTTCTCCCTTTCTGAAGTGGTGAGTCCGTAATTCTTCTGGCTTTGTTTTATCAAACTTCTTGGTGTTTCTTCATGTCTGCAACAGTAACCAACATCAGACAGCAATGCGAATGAGTAAAAGGTGATTTCAGGAGGCTGCCAGACCTGGATTTGAATCTGTTCACTGTGCCTTAGTAGCTGTATGGCTATGATCATGTTGCCTGCCCTATCTGTGCTTTGATTTTCTCCTCTGCAAAATGGTAATGAGTGAAATGACAGCAACATAATGCATGTGAGGAACAAAGAGTGCACGGCACAAAAAAACACTGCTGCTGTTAGAGTAATAATTGTTATCATGATATTTATTATTATTATCAACATGAACAGCCCTAGAATGGATAGCACTGATAAATGCTCTTTAAAGAGTATGGATGTCCTCATTTGACAAAAATCACACACACAAATATTAGTATGTTATTTTCTATGCTTTCATCTGATAAATCTAGGCAATAAATAAACTCATGCACATAGATGAAAAACCCTATAAACTGGATAGTGAAAAGGAGGAGTGGTGTGGGCAATCCTAACTGGCAGGTCATCAGTACTTGATTGTTCAGCATGTCCAAGATCTGCTGCGTAGATAGACCCAGGGCATTTCTTGCTGGTCTTTGCAGTAGAATTAAGGATGTGATCCAAATGGCAGGACATTCATTCTCCTTCTGGAACAGACCATCAGCCGTTGCACCTGTGACTGAAGGAGTAGAAGTATGGGCTCTTCAAGTTAGAATCTGAGTGGCCTGTTCCAAACCAGAGACTTGGGGTCTGGCCAAGCCAGAGAAGTCAGGTCGAAGGGAAGAATCCACGAAGGGAAGCTGGGCTGTGGCAGACAATGTCAATGCTCCAAAGCAGTCCCCTAGGATCCCTCTTTATCATTTCTCTGTCTACTCCCTACTTTTTGTGTATGTGCGATTTCAATCACCTGCACCTGAAATTCATCTTGGGAGACCTGTCTTCTGGCTATTGGAGCCACTTTACCCTCTCACACAGAAATATGAGAGGGTTGTCTTATGACCCTCTTCCCACCCTCAGAGGCCCTTAACCCATGACTATGGCATGGAGAGCATAAAAGCCCAGGTCATTTGCTTCAGATTTTGGCCACTCTGAGACAGAACTTCCAGGTCAGTGGTCTCCTGCTGAATCAGGCTGAACCCTTCCCCCAGTAACCTTTTGCCTGAGATAGTTCCTTGCTCCCCTCCTCCATTACCCTATCCAGCCTCCCAGCTCCTCTAGGGGCATCCTCGGGGCAAAAAAAAAAAAAATACTCATATATAAGTCATTGTCTCAGATATGCTCCTACGGAATTCTCCCTAAACCATGGGTCAAAGCAAGAGCTCACAGCAAGAGAAGCTGCTAATGTTGCTCTTAGAATTCCTTTCCTTCCAGCCACATACTGAATCTGCATTTCAGTCTGTACTTTGTCTTTTGGGATTTGATCCTTTCAGATGGAGTAAGACTGTTGCGTGCGCAGCATCCTAATCCTTGGTTCTGACTCTTTAGCATCTTCAAACCCGTAACAGAGATACACGGGGTCCTGGGGCTGGGAGAGCCCCTCCTAAGGGGTCGGGCAAGCCTCCCTATTCTGGGACAGTAGGTAGAGCCTTTGCAGGGTAAAACAGCACTTTCCAACTTCATCAGCGAGTCCCCTGAGGCACTTTGTGATGGGCAGTTCAATCTTGGTTGTCTTTATGCATCTATCAGTTAACCTGATCCAGTAATGGATGAGATCTGTTGGGGCACTGGGTTTCCTGAGTGGCCCTACAACTTATCCCCTTGCCCTAAACATCTCAGTAAGGAGACTCAGTCTGTATCTAGGACCCACAATGAAGCCCCTGAAGAATAAAGCCCTGTTAGGTTCCCTACCAACTCCCTTGCTGATGAGACCTTTGAAAAGGACCAGGAGAGTGCTTATCCTGTGCTCTCTCTAGTGTCTCATCTGTGTGTAGGGGTAAATGGGGAACCAAACCTTGGGAAAGATAACAGAATTGGGGAACTCTGAACTCAGGAGTGGAGCAAGTATTATGCCTCTCAGGAACCTAAGCAAGCAGTGAGGAATTGGACAAGATGTACATTGGGAGAAAAAAAAAAGGGAAGCAGCTCTGACAACTAGATCTGATGCCCTAAAAAGTCCCAGCAAGTCCCAAAGTGCCGTCAGTAATAATCAACACTTGTGGGAAGGACATAATAGCATTGAGTTAATATAATGCTAGCCATAAGCAAAGAAATCTATTTTTTTTTTAGCCAACATATACAGTCTTATTACTGGAGAAATAAGCTTTAAAAAAAAGAGAGTTTCCTTGAAACACTGAAAATAACTCACCACTTTTGATGGACTCCCCACAGCCTGGAAACCCTAGGCAAGGAAGCACTGGGGTAGACCTTTTCAAGGTTGTTGCCATCATTGATGATATCCTTAGTAGGGGGCTTAGGAGCAAATCAAAGTGAATAGAATTAGTCACACTGATTT
The DNA here is from genome assembly GCF_023721935.1 of Panthera uncia. NCBI lineage: Eukaryota > Metazoa > Chordata > Mammalia > Carnivora > Felidae > Panthera > Panthera uncia. The sequence goes on from NW_026057580.1 coordinate 3,031,541, forward strand.
CCCCTGAATATCCCCTTCCAAAATAGGAGCTACTGTAAGGGTGATGGGAATACCTGAAAGGAGTCTTTGGGGATCAGGGTCGGACAACCCCTTTACAGTGGTTTCCAGTGGTTTGAAGGGGCAGAAGGATGGATCGTACCAGCATCAGTCTGTGATCTCACCCAGTGGCTCTGGGCCATTTCCCCAACACCCAACTACATGTCAGCTTTGCAAAACGAGACAAATAATCATGCGCAAAGCTACCTTGTGAGCAGGCTAAGAAGCTCACTCCAAAAAAAATCACAGGGAAGCAACAGGTAGGGGTCTTTGTCTTCCTGTGCCCCAGCAGCCATACGTGACACTTCCATAAACATTGGGTTTGCTACATTCTGGGTGTCTGGAAGCCCCAGGCAGCAGACTCAGGCTGGGTAATCTGGGGCCAGGACATTCGGCTGCAACACAAATGGCTTCCCTCCATCGTGCACTACTTGTTTCTTTTTATCTTGCTCCTAACTTTTTATGGGATTCTGCATGTAAGGCCAAAGTTATAGTGCCAGCAAGCACACAATGTATCCATGGGGAAATCATTATTCTTGTGTGCTCGAAGAGCTTGTTTGAACCGTCTTTAAATTATTTCTCTGGAAATTGGTCTGGTTTAAATGTGTTTATCCCTCTGCCTTTGCTAGTCCTTGTTTGCCTTCGCCAGGCATTAGTAACAGATGAGCACAGTCATAGTAAGGTATTTAGCTCTTTGAGGCACTGTAGTTGCTTCCACATTTCTAGCCTAGATAAAATCAACAAGAACTAGGGAAGGATGCTATGGCTGGGAGCCCAGGGAAAGAGGAAAGAACTGGGGATAAAGAACTCACAATGGAGAGGGGTGCCTGGGTGGCTCAGTCGGTTGAGCATCTGACTTCGGCTCAGGTCATGATCTCATAATCTCGTGGTTTATGAGTTCAAGCCCTGCATTGGGCTCTATGTTGACAGCGCAGAGCCTGGAGCCTACTTTGGATTCTGTGTCTCCCTCTCTCTCTGCTCTTCTCCCACTTGCTCTCTCTCTCTTTCTCTCTCAAAAAATAATAAACATTAAAAAAAATTTAAAAAGAACTCACAAGGGAGAAGCTAGGGAGATATCTTCACTTACGTAACTGAGTGTGTATATGTATACACCTACACATATTTCCCCCTTTCTTTCTGAAATACAGTAGATCTTGCAGAAGTCCCAAATCAGAAGTGAGATAACAGGGGACGAATGAGTTGGAACTTAATGTCCAGAAACACAATGCAAAAGCAGTGTGAAAGTTCTATATTTGGCCTTGCCTACCTTGTCTGAGCTCCTGTGATTCTGAATAAGTCACTTTCCTTCTCTGAACAGTGGAAAAGTGTAGCAGAAACAAGAGCCCTCCCCACCCCAATTTTGATTTTCCAGGGTTCCAAAATACAGAAGAGCTAATGGTGAAAAAAATCTCCAGATTGGCCAGACAGAGGGGCTCTCCCAGACCCAGAAGGTACACTGTAAGGGAAAAAGGCTATGGCAGGAAGATGGCATTGCAGTTAATAGTGTGGGTTCTGGAGTTCCAAAGTAGAGGTTCATACCCAGGCTCTGCTGCTCCCTAACTCTACAACTTTGAGCTGGTTCTTAACCTCTCTGTGCTTTTATTTCCTCATCTGCAAACTGAGGCTAATAATAATAGCTACCTCAGAGGACTTGGTGAGGAATAAACAATGTGCACAAGGAACTCTGAACATAAGGCATAAGGTGCATATTTAGATCTATACCTACCCTCTCAGTAAGTCGTCCTCAGATGCTTTCATATATGTATACATGTTTACATGTATTTATGTGTGTATGTATGTATATATACATACATATCACTCCAGCAGTATTGGAAGGTCTATCAGTGGGTGTGGTAGAGATTGACAGATGTCTCCCAAGAGTCTTTAATCCTCAGAAAAAATTAAAAACAAACAAAACCCTCGCCCAAGATGCCAGAATCCAATGCTTGGCAAGCTGGTCCCAGAGCCTAGACTGCAGGGACTGTGAGGAGGGTTGAGGGACTATGAGGTTTGGGAGGTAAGTTGTAGGTTGCAATGTGAAAGACCAACAAGTCTGGTCTGTGTCCTGAAGACAACAAGAAAGTGTCTACAGCTTTAGAGCAGGGTGTGTCTGTTATCTAGAGGGTTTAGGAAGGGCACTGCAGGTTAGGTGGAGGCTGGGCTCAATGGTGGATAAAGACTGTGGTGGGGAAAACAATGGTGAGTTTTTATAATCCTTCATGAACATGAATAAGACCTGAGCTAAAACAGCTACAGAGAGGATGTGGATGATGGTAGGGTCTGGGCATCAGAGGACCCTCAATCAGAGGATTCTGAATTCTCCTGCACAAAGGAAGTGGAAAGACTCACACCAATGACAAACATGGGAAAATAAAGGAGAAGGATATTTGAAGAGAAAATGGGAAGCTCACTTTGGGGTATTAAACTGCAGGTGTCCATATGGCCCCCAAGGAGATATGTTCAGTGGCTGTTACAACAGGAGTGTGTTGCATTCCAGGCTGGACATAGAAATCAAAGTGGAGGGGCCATCTTGATCAAGTTGGAAATCGAAGCCCTGGGAAGGGATGAAACAACTCAGGGAGGTCTCACAGAGCAGAAGGGAGCATGGCAAGAACCCAGCTCATGTGGGGTCCTGTCCTTCTCTCAGCACATCCAAAGCGTCAGATGCCAACATTGGGAAGCAAATCAGTTCCCAGATCTTCAGTGTCCTGGTACCCTTTGTGGTTCTTCTGAACCAAGCCTGGGGCCTACCATCTAGTGCCTTGGATCACTTTCAAAGCCTTGCTAGTCCTACACTAGAATACTCTTACCAACCACTGACCACGCTGCCCAGCCCTCCCTCTGATCTCCATCCATGGCGGGCAGCCTCCCTTGGCTGAGTTCTCATTCCCAGATGAGCCTGAGGCTCTTTCTGAAGAGACCAGCCTGTGGGGGGACTTTCCTTTGATCCTCCAACCACACCAGGGGCTCCATCATGCTGCTCACAGACTCAGCCAGGTGTGTCTGATGGTAACTGAAGCACTAGGCATGAGAGGAGGCCTCCTTAGTTCTCCGGGCTTTTCATACTCCTATCAGCTTGATCTCCACAAGAACATTTTCAACAAAAAAGTTTAACACAACAATTGCTGTTTGTGTCCAATTCAATTCCTCTAATTTCCCATTTCTGTCTCTTTACTTATATTTTATCTCAAGGATGGTAGGGAATAAGCTGGTAGGCCAGGGAGCAGGAAGACAAGTAAAAGTGTGGAGAAGACTGTTAAGAATACTGCAGATTTATTCTAAGTTGAATTTTCAGATGAGAGAGACCGAGAAAGGTTAAAACCCCATTCTGAGTTCCCACAGGCAAGATGGATGTTCCCTGACTGCTCAGTTGTCTGGTCTGAGAGGATGACTTCTCCCCCTCCACAGAGGGGAGGGGCCGGCAAGCAGCTACTTCATGATCTGCAAGTCTGAGAGGTGATTTGATGTTTAGCTGTTCTCCCTCTATAGTAGGAGTGTAGCAAAAAAGAAGGCTTCTAAGTAAAACAAGGAATATTTGGGTCAGACATAAGAAAGGACTTCTAGGCAGTGAGAACCATTAGGAGAAAGTTCTAGAAATGGTATGTAGCGTGGATGTAGTTTCATGGGAAGGCAAAAGAATGGATGGGGTAAGAGCTTCCTTCCAACCCAGTAATGCCTACCCAAGAAGAAAGTGAAATATCCCTAAATTCTGGAGAAAACTTAGTTTACGGGGCAGCATGATAAAATGCATGAAGCCTGGAATTTGGAGCCAGATGGACATAATGTTTCATCCCAACTTCAACACGTGTTAGCTGGGTGGCCCTGCCCAAGTGAAAATAACCATGCTGAACCTTCGTTTTGTAATCTATAAACTAGGGATAATTGGGATCATAGTAAATTTGCAGCATTATTTTACTTGCTAGAGAAAATATATGTATACCAATCCACACATAGTGGGTACTCAGTTTTGTTTTTTTTTAATTTGGATTGGGTTTTCCATTTACTTCTGGGTTTTTTTGCACACATAATAAAGCCCCAAAGCACTTAGCTCTGGTTTCTATTACATTTGAAAATGCATTCACATCTGACTGGGAGTGAGTGCAGATTCTCAGGGCAAAAAACAAACTCCATTGTCTGCTTGTTTATAATTAGTGACATATTACCCATTACGTCTAGGACTGGTTGTGACTGGTGAGGGAAACAAAGGCTCTGTGAAGTGTCTAGTTTGTGCTCTGGTTTAAGCTGCAGAGTTTTATGACACAACATCCATGGCTTATTGTAATGGAAGCATGGTCCAGGTCCCAGTGAAAATGCCCAATACCCAAATGACCCCTGGGGAATGTAAATGAAGGCAAATTTCACTTCACAGTAAAGTGAAAGCCAGTCTTTTGTCTTTTCATCATGTCTCCAATGCTTACCACATTGCTTCTCTAAAGCACAGTCTCAATTCGCTCTCTTGGACCAGAAGCAGATTTTTAAAACTCTGTATATTGGGAGCCACTCAAAAGCTTGGGCAATGATGTTGTGTTGTATTTGTGAACTCAGGGGAGCAAAGACAGCAGGACAGTATCTCAGGATTAAATGTGTTTGGCAGATGGGAAAAACCCACCACCTGCAGGTCTTTCACAAGCAGCATGGATTAATTTATACCATCTCATCTGGGCCATGAAGGGAACTCAATGTGTGAGATGGATGGCATCCATCATGCTCATGAGCAGATAGGAACATCTACACTCTGGACCCAGATCTTTGTCTTACACTTGGTGCAGCAACCTGCCTAGCCCAACTTGGTACATAGGTCTCAGAGTGGCTGAGTTCTTGGGTACATTATGAGGCACTCAATGTCATGTCTTCCTGATGTTTGTTCTCATTCTATCCCAGAAGGACCTCAGAAATCCTGGAGGTAAAAGAAGCAAAATTCTCAGAGATCACAGACCCCTTACATAAAAGCTCCAGCTGGTGTCAAAATTCCCCCATCAGTTAATATGTGTTTGGCCATGTGAGACGCATGTCTTACTATACACCGGTAAAACCTGTTATACTTTGTATATCAAGAACATGTTGTGACGCACAAACAGATGGAAAGCTATTCCATGCTGCTGGATTGGAAGAATTAATATTGATAAAATGTCCATATTACCCAAAGCAATCACAGATTCAATGCAATTACTATCAAAATACCAACAGAAGGGGCATCTAGGTGGCTCAGTCAGTTGAGTGTCCAACTTCAGCTCAGGTCATGATCTCATGGTTCATGAGTTCAAGCCCCACATTGGGCTCACTGCTGTCAGCCCACTTCAGATCCTCTGTTCCTCTCTCTCTGCCTCTCCCCCACTTATATTCTCTCAAAAATCAGTAAAACATTAAATAAATAGCAACAGCATTTAGTTTTTACAAAAACAGAACAAATAATCCTAAAATTTGTATGGAACCACGAAAGACCCTGAATAGCCAAAGCAATCTTGAGAAAGAAGAATAAAACTGAAGGTATCACAAGTCCAGATTTCAAGATACACCACAAGCTGTAGTGATCAAAACGGTATGGTACTGGCACAAAAATAGACACATGGATCAATGGAAGAGAGTAGAGTGCCCAGAAATAAACCCACACTTATATGGTCAATTAATCTACAATAGGGGGGCAAAAATATACAATGGGAAAAAGATAGTCTCTTCAACAAATGGGGCAGGGAAAAATGGACAGCTACATGCAAAAGAAAGAAACTGGACCACTTTCTTATACATACACAAAAATAAACTCAAATGGATTAAAGACCTAAAAGACCTGAAACTATAAAATTCTTAGAAGCAAACATAGGCAGGAATCTCTTTGGCATTGGCCTTAGCAACATTTTTCTAGATATGTCTCCTGAGACAAGGGAAACAAAAGCAAAACAAGAAAAAAAACTATTGGGATTACACCAAAGTAAAAAGCTTTTGCACAGTGAAAGAAATCATCAACAAAACAGAAAGGCAACTACTGAACGGGAGAAGATATTTACAAACCATCTGTCCAACAAGGTGTAATGTCCAAAATATGTATATAAAGAACTTACATAACTCAACAACAAAAAACAAACAAACAAACAATCTGGCAGAGGACCTGAATATATATATATATATATATATATATATATATTTTTTTTTTTTTCCAAAGAAGACATACAGATGGCCAATAGGCACATGAAAGGATGCTCAACATCACTGATCATCATCAACAAAATGCTTATCATAAGGGAAATGCAAATCAAAACCACAATGAGATATCACCTTATACCTGTCGGAATGGCTAAAATCAAGAAGACAAGAGGGGCGCCTGGGTGGCTCAGTCGGTTAGGCATCCGACTTTGCCTCAGGTCATGATCTCCTGGTTCGTGGGTTCAAGCCCTGCGTCGGGCTCTGTGCTGATAGCTCAGAGCCTGGAGCCTGTTTCCAATTCTGTGTCTCCCTCTCTCTCTCTCTCTCTGCCCCTCCCCTGCTTGTGATGTCTCTCTCTATCTCTCAAAATATTTTAATTTTTAAATATTTTTTAAATTTTAAATTTTAAATTTAATTTTAAATTTTAAAATTAAAATTTTAAAATTTTAAAATTTAATTTTAAAATTAAAATTTTAAAATTTTAAAATTAAATAAACATTTAAAAAAAAGAAGACAAGAAACAAGTATTGGTGAGGATGTGGAGAAAAAGGAGCACTAACACACTGTTGGTGGGAATGTAAATTGGCACAGCCACTATGGAAAACAGAGTGGAGGATTCTCAAAAAATTAAAACAGAAATACTGTATGAGCCAATAATTCCAGCACTGTGTATTTATACAAAGAAAATGAAACTAATTCAAAGATATATGCACCTCTGTGTTTACTGAAATATTATCTACAATAGCCAAGATATAGAAACAACCTAAGTGTTGCTATTCATTGATAGATGAATGGATAAGGAATATTTGGCATACACACACACACACACACACACACACACACAATGGAGTATTATGCACCCATAAAAAGGTATGATATTGACCAGTTAAGACAACATGGATGGACCTAGAGGGTATTAGGCTAAGTGAAATAAGTCAGACTGAGAAAGACAAATATGATATAATTTCTTGATATGTGGAATCTTAAAAGAGTGAATAAACAAACAAAAAGCAGAATCAAACCTATAAATATAGAGAACAAAGTGACAGTTGCCAGGGAGCAGGGGAGGTTGGGAAAAATGAATGAAGGAGAGTGAGAGACACAGACTTCCAGTTATAGAGTGAATAAGTCACAGGAATAAAAGGCACAGCATAAAGAATATAGTATAGTATAGTATAGTATAGTATAGTATTATCAATGATAGTATAATAGTGATGTATCAGGAGAGAAGGCAGCTACACATATGGTGAACATAGCATAACGCATAAATTTGTCCAATCACGATGTTGTACTCCTGAAACTGATGTAATGTGTATGTCAACTGTACTGAAATTTTTGAAAAAGAAAGAAAAGAGAAACTACATAGAAAAACAAAACATGTCATGACCACTTAGCAAATGATGAGTATCTTTGGGACTTTTAAACAGAGCATGGGGGGCGCCTGGGTGGCTCAGTCGGTTGAGCGGCCGACTTCGGCTCAGGTCATGATCTCATGGTCCATGAGTTCGAGCCCCGCATCGGGCTCTGGGCTGACGGCTCAGAGCCTGGAGCCTGTTTCAGATTCTGTGTCTCCCTCTCTCTGACCCTCCCCCGTTCATGCTCTGTCTCTCTCTGTCTCAAAAATAAATAAACGTTTAAAAAAAATTAAAAAAAAAAAAAAATAAACAGAGCATGGTATTCCAGTCAGGGTCTCAGCAGGAAAGAGGCAGCTATCCAAATGGGGTAACTGAAAAGAGTATAAAAACATGATTTGGGCAGTTAAGAGAACAACCAGGAGTGGTGCTGTACCCAAAGATTAGCAAAAATGGAAAGCCATTACCAACTGTATTTTTTTAAGTTTATTTATTTTGAGGGTGTGAGGGGCAGAGACAGAGGGAGAGAGACAATTCCGAGCAGGCTCTGAGCTGTCAGCACAGAGCCCAATGCAGAGCTCAAACCCATGAACCATGAGATCATGACATGAACCAAAATCAAGAGTTGGTCGCTCACCTGAGCCACCCAGGTGCCCCCATTACCACCTGCATTTGTTTCCTACTGCTGCCATAACAAATTCCTGCAAATTTAGTGGCTTAGAATGACACCCATTTGCTCTGCCACAGTTGCGTAGGCCAAAAGTCTACTTGCAGTGTGATTCAGCTGGGTCCTCTTAGTCTCACAAGGCTGAAACTAATGTGCTGCCAAACCTATGTTCCTTCCAAGAGGCTCTGGCAATGAGTGTGCTTCTAAGCTCAAGCAGGTTGTTGGCAGAATCCAGTTCCTTATGGGTGTAGGATGGAGACCTGTTTCCTCACTGACCATTAGCTGGGGGTTGCCCTTAGTGCTTAGAGCTTCTTCGTCTCTGGACCCGACATCTCAGCACCAGTATCGTGTCCTTCTCACACTTGGAATCCCTCTGATTTATTCCACCACAGCATCTTACTCCTGCTAGAGAAAGTTCTTTGCTTTTAAAGGTTCATGTCATTCGATTGGGGCCACCTGGATAATCCTGGCTACTCCATTTTAAAAGGGCCATGACTGGGGCGCCTGGGTGGTTCAGTCAGTTAGGCATCCAACTCTTGGTTCTGGCTCAGGTTGTGATCTCATGGTTCATGAGATCAAGCCCCATGATGGGCTCTGCACTGACACTTCCTCTCTCTGCACCTCCCCTGCTCACTCACTCTCTCTCTTTCAATAAATAAACAAACAAACATACAAACAAACATTTTAAAGGGCCATGACCCTAATCACATCTGCAAAGCCCCTTTTGCTGTGTCAGTGTAAGATATTCACAGACCTCAGGGATTAGGGTGTGGTCATTTTGGGGGGACTGCTCTGCCTACCATACCACGCCTAGGACTGAAAATGCTAAAGGAGGGCACTGTTACCAGAATGCAGCAAAAACTGTAGCCCTGGTAGAGATAGGAGCTGGGGCCATACGTAGAGTGAACAACTATTGCCAAACTGCACCCCAGCAGGGGTGGGTGGGAGTAAGCACCCTGAGATCTCTCTCTGCTCACTCTCTGATGTCCTGTCACTACCTTTCATTGCCTAGGCCCAGCTGGCCTTCAGAGGGCAAGGAAACCCAGGTATTGGAGTTCACAGGGTTCAGTCTCCCCAGGTTCAGATTGGGACAGATAAGAGCAGCATGGGTCTCTAGAGACAAAGGTAGACTAGCTGGCATATAACGGTATCAAGTGAACCTAAGCTATATTCCCCTTGGGATCCAGACATTTCTAGGCAGGTCTGGAAGAACAGATAACAGGACAGCCAAACAGGGCACAGTTTATATGAGCAACCTGACTCCTGAGAAAGAACACTTTGCAGGGGAAGGATAAATACAGGTGGGGAAGTTGGCTTAAGGACAAGGGGCTAATGAACCAAAGGGAAGTCTGATTCTAAGATTGGTACATTATCTGTCACTCCGATTAAACCCAGAGCCATTCTACTGGGCTCATGCTAAAGTCTTTGGCCAAAAGGGCTCTGATAAAGATAAGGAATATCATCTCCATGGACCATTGAGAGGGTGAGGAGCAGAGCATGGCTGTGGCAACCTGGATTGGTGCCGGCTGCTGCAGTCTGTAAGTCGCTATGTATTAATTGTGGAGGTGCTTTCAGTTTCCCTCCAGGGACCTTGGCCCAAACACTCTGCAGCAGCTGAACTAGGGAAACCATGAGGGATTTGCAGCTGGCACTGCTGCCTTTTGAGGTGGCTAGAGCTGTCAGCACACTGAGCTGGTGCAGGAAGGGAAGAAGGTAGTGCATCCAGTGGGTCACATCAAGGGAACTTGCTGTTGGGGCAAGGAGCGTTGGGGAGGGGAAACGAAAATAGTCTTTTGTGTCTCTTATTATAGTTTGGGAAATGTGGAGTTACATATAAAGAGGATGTGGAGAAAGTAAAACCCTGTTGCACTGCTGGTGGGAATGCAAACTGGTGCAGCCATTCTGGAAAACAGTATGGAGGTTCCTCAAAAAATTGAAAATGGAACTACCCTGTGACCCAGCAATTGCACTACTAGGTGTTTATCTGAAGGATGCAAAAAATGCTGATTCAAAGGGGCACATGCACCCCAATGTTTACAGCAGCACTATCAACAATAGCCAAATTATGGAAAGAGCCCAAATGTCCATTGACTAGTGAATGGATAAAGAAGATACATACACACACACACACACACACACACACACACACATACACATACACACACACACACACACACACACACACACTGGAATATTACTCAGTGATCGAAAAGAATGAAATTGTGCCTCTTGCAACAACATGGATGGAACTAGAGTGTATTATGCTAAGCAAAATAAGTCAGGCAGAGAAAGACAAGTATCATATGATTTCCCTCATATGTGGAGTTTAAGAAACACAACAGATGAACATAGGGGAAGGGAAGGAAAAGTAAGATAAAAATAGAGAGGGAGGCAAACCATTAGAGACTCTTAACTACAGAGAACAAACTGAGGACTGCTAGATGGGAGGTGGGTGGGGGGATGGGCCAAATAGGTTATGGGCATTAAGGAGGGCATTTGTTGGGATGAGCACTGGGTGTTGTATGTAAGTGATGAGTCACTGGGGTCTACTCCTGAAACCAATACTGTACTGTATGTTCACTAACTTGAACTTAAATTAAAAAATAGTAAAAATAATAAAAAGAGAGATGGAGATAAGTCTGTGTGTTCGTCAGGGTTCCAGCAGGAAACAGGTTATCACACTCAAACCGAGTTATTTAAGGTTGGCTTAATGAAGAGGCTACTTCCAAAGGTGTGAGTGGGTGGAAGAATCCACAAAAGGTAGTGCTATATCCTGGGGGCTAGCCACAGCAGGGAGCTATCACAATTCCTTGGCCTGAAAGGTTGAAGCCAGAGTGGTTACCAGAAGCCAGAAGACAGAGTGAGCTGCAGACTTCAGTAAAGGGGAGTGGCTACCACAGGGTAGGAACCAGGGGTGGGAGGGGCAAATCTGATCTCCCTCGCTTTGAGTCTCCCAGTGCTGGTGCCCCTTCATGGGGCAAATCTAAGATCAGTCTCCCAGGGCATAGAGGAGAATGGAAGGGAGTAGGGAATGGATGTAAAGGGGAAAGTTAAAGGTATGCAGAGCAGTCACTACAGAGAAATATATTCTACCACCAGCTGCCTGGCACTCTATAGCCAGGAGATAAACTCAGTATGGTTTGGTCTATCACACAGATCCCTCCACTGGTCTTGGGAAATGGGTCAGAAAACACCCCATCCACCCCAATGTCATTAGCATTACCACCGTGGAGTTTTCCTAAGTTTTGGTGAGCTTCTTAGCATGACCCGATTTAGATATCTGCTTACCAAGGCAAATGATAGTATTAAAAGGTAGTGTCAGGTCACTGCATTCAGTGTAAAGGGTTATGATACCTGAACTGCATTTGAATTTGCCACAGAAAGATCAGGTATGATGTCCCATGTGCTGTAGGAGGTCCATGGGAACTGAATCAGTGCCATGAACTAAAAAGTCACTAAACAGTTCCCTAGTGACCTGAGTTAATCAGATTTCACCAAATGCTTAACCATATTGTGGAAAAGAGTTTACATATGGGAGATGCTGGCTTGTTGCATCAACATTTGATCTCTTTCTCCTTTGAAGCAACATAGTTCCTAAAGGGTGACTTTTTAAAACTCTAACCGTTTAATTTGGGGGAACAAAAAAAAATTTATAAAGGAAAAACTCAACTTTGTGTTTTCCTCCAGATCCCCTGACTTTCTGAGATTATGTATTTTGCTGTTGGGGAGCTTTTTCCTCCTCAGTTATACAATAAACTCTTTGTTGTTTAACATTCTATTAACCACAGCCCTCTAGTAACCAGCACATCTGTAAATCTCCAGTACAATAATTGTTGTTCATAATCATGACCCTGGGGCTCTGCGTGGTCTCAAATGCCTTCCAAGCCATCAAAGAGAATGCACTAAAATGAGTTTGCGTTCCCAGAGCACACATCAACCAACCACAAAGGGCAAGAATCCAGATAAGTGCTAGGTAGAAGAAGAAATAAAGTGGGGATTTCAAATTTGTCACAGGTAATTCAATATTCAGATAATAAAAATCTGTCCTACATCTGTTAGAGCTTCCCCCTCTCAGTGACTCTCTTCATGGTCAACATGAACTCAACTAAAATACTCAGGCACAACTTTCGGTCTGTAAAAGCAGATGTCAATGTACCCAATTAAATCACTGCTGTTTGTGCCTAATCTGTATTAGCCATTGACAAATTAGAAGAGGTTAAAAAGCTTTTAAAATTTAAAACTTTCTGAGCTTAAGAGTGGGTGAGACACACTCTCTCCTTTTGGCTGCTACTACATTATGATTCCCATCTGCTGACCACACAGCAGCAAACTCTTAAGCCATTTCCAGGCCTCAGGATGGACAATACCAAGCTTCACATGGAATGCTCCCCTGCCTCTGAGAAAATCTCTTCATTAGTCATGGCCACATACAAGAATTAAAGCATAAAAAGAAAGGAGAAGAAAGAGATTGAAGTTGGGATGGGGAAGTTTTCTGAGTAGACCGATTAGGACTCCCAAACTCCAGCTCACTCCTTAGATAGAGCACTGCAAGAGTATGTTTCTACAGCATGGAATGAATTTCATTCTGGAGAAGAACCAATTCATTGTACCCCATGTAAGGTTTTTGATATGTCAGGTTCAACTACCATCAAACATTGGATATGACAGACAATGCATAACTAGTTGATTTGTATAGAGGAAAACTCCAGTGCATCAGGGAAGAATAAAATGCGTTTCCATACATACTTTGCAGAAACTTCTCTTCAAAGAAAAATGAACATATTTGGTTTTAAACAAGACAGCAAAAATAGGACACCATGATTTCCACAAATGGAGAGAAGCCAATCCTTAGAAGGAAGTGTTCACAAGATTATGGTAGGTACAGTCTTATTTCCATAAAAAAATTAGAACCTTTCTTGATTCTCCATTTAACATTTCAGAAGGGTTGCAATAAGTGGGAAAATGCATGTTTCCAATGGTGGCATGTTTTGGTATGTGACCTAAAGTTTGTATCTTCCATAGTCACCATACCTCTTATAATTTAGCATCATGCTTGACTCTGGTCTTACCAGAAGACAACAGCCTAATGGGATCTCACAGTCCTGGCATCTTCCAAACCCCATATTTTCCACCCAATTATTCCATATCAGCCCAGTTCTCTACGTCAGTGTTTCTCAACTGGGATGCTGCTGGCGTTTTGACTGGAACAGTTCTCCCCAAGTGTGCGTTAAGCATATCTGGCCCTTATCCACCAAATGCCGGTAGCACGCTTACACCACCACCACCACCTTTAGGATGACTACATTTACAAGTACTCCCTAGGAGGGTACTTCTGTCTTCCTGATGAGAACAATTGGCTACCTCATGTGAAGGCTCAAAAGCAGCAATGAGGAGGTCAGCTGCAACCAGGACAGAGCCAGGCAACTGATTGCTTCTCTGGCCCCATCTTTTCTGGCCTCATCTCCCTGTTCCTTGCCTAAAGTCACAAGCTGAGAGTCGTGGGTGATACAAAGATGATACAAAAGGGCCTGCATTTACATAGACATTTAACTTTTTTTTTTAAGCCACGGTTTTATGGCAAATCTGATTCAAGTTAGTATAGTTTTCCTGGCTCCCTTTCTCCGGTCCCCTGGAATTCCTCTGAACTTCTACCTGAAGTTCGGTGCCAAACTTCCCAAGCTTTAAAAAGCTTCACACATCACCTTTGCCTCCAGATAGGGCTCTCCCCTGCTTAGCCTGATTTCATTCTCTCTCCAAAAACTGTTCACTGCCAGCCCCACCTTCCCAGACTATGGTTGAGACTCTCCCAAGAGAGCTGTCATCAATTCTTTCCTCCTTGTATGCACATGCTACTCCATCAAGATGAGGGATCTATTTCTCTTTCCTTTGAATTTAGGCTGGCCTTTTGTCTTGCTTTGGCCAATAGAATGCAACAGGAATGATGAGTCGTAACTTCTGAGACCTTGCAAAACCATGTTAGAAGCTGGACTACTCTGAGACCACCATGCTGCAGGGAAGACCAAGCTAAGCACATGGAGAGGTGACCAGAAGGAGCACCAACTCAGCAGACCTGTGAGCATAGCTTTCCTAAACCTGCCAGCCCAAGCACCAGCTGGATGCTAAGTATCCCAGCTCACACCACATGGAGAAGAACACTGCTCAATTGAGTCCAAAATCATGAAAAATAAATTGTTGTTTTTAGTCACTAAGTTTTGGGATAATTTGTTATGCAGCAATAAATAACTAAAACACAGACTGTGGTTAAAAAATGTCTCTGTCCCAGGCTGCATTTGGGGCTGTGCTTTTACCTCTTAATTTGGCCAGGATTCTGTTCAACAGCCTGGCAGCTCACACCAGGAAAGGAGAGGTCTTGCCGCTGCTATGCTAGCTGCGGCACTAGCCCTCAGCCACTGGCACTTCTTAAACTCCTTTTGGTAGGATTCTACTTACTGGCTGCGTTTCATCCAAGAAAGAAGTTTCTTCCTGTCAGCCCAACCCTTCTTTTTATACAAAGGACACAAGAATCAGCTGTTGCTAAGCTTCCTAGGAATTAGGAAGAGTGTTCCACTCTTATGGGTGTTACTCCATCCTAGTTTCATCTACTATGTGCAATTTTTCTTCAAGGGTTGTCTTGGCAACCACATTGAGAATTCCATTCTATTCCTCCAGAAATCATTTTTCCCTGAAGTATAGACTCATGTTTAAATAAATCAATCATATAATTTGTATGATTTATTTCACCTTTGACCATAAATTGCTTATCTAGCAAATTTTTAGAATATTCCAGCATTTTCACTCTCTATGCCAAGAAGCTTTTGTTACATCTCTATTTCTATGTTTTATTAACTTGCAGGAGTTCACCATCACACTTAAAAAATTGCAGAAAGGTTATGAACTGCCTATTACTATCTCTGCATAATCCTGCCCTTCACCTCACAAAGCTTTCAAGTACTTTTCAATCCATTTTCAGGGACCAACTTTCTCTTTAAGTTTAGAAGTCTGTATGATGTAAATTTTGATTTGCAATCACTGTTATATAACCTTACTCCATAGCAAATCCCTTGAAAACCAGGATGGAAAGAACAATTCTAAATTAGGCACCACTTTGGCAACTATTTTAAGAAATGTTTTAATTTTTTAAAAAATAAAACTTATACTAACCAGTTTATACATTCCTTTGAAATTTGGACACATCAAAGTCGAAAACATATTAGCCTGCTTAAAAAAGATTATTTTACCAACGACTGCTGCTTTGGTAATATTCCTTACTGTCTTGTTCCAAAGTTCACTTTGGAAACTTTGAAAACACTTTGAAGACTTGTTTATAAGGCCATATGTGCTCAACATAGAGGCAGAGAGCAAGAATTCAAAATCATGTTGATGAAACCAAAGCCAATGTTTGGGGAAATAGTTGGGTCTGTTGAGCTGAGATGTATTTCTATCAGTATTTTTAAATGGCCCTGGAACTGCCACCCCAAGATTGTAGGAGTAAATGATAAGGCAATATAAGAATAAGGAGTAGGAAGTCCCACGTACCATAGGAACATCAGAAGTGAAGATGGATATTTGAGTTATAGATCTGGCAATTTGGGGAAGCCTTTTGGTTTTTTTTTAACTCTGCCCTTACAGAGATACAGCTGGGCTCATCCAGGCTCTGGGGGGTGGGTTAGCTTAAAGAATAAAACAAGGTGGCACAGCTATTTCTCCAGCCCCTACCATGTGCTTCAAGTACAGACATCATCTCAGCCAAGCTTCCCAATAGCCCAGACATGTAGAAAACATTCAGAAATTAAGGAAACAAAAGCTCAGAGAGCTTAAACAATTTGCTCAAGGTCATTCCCTACTCTAATGAGATACCCTGGGATTTGAACTCTGATCTGATGACTCAGACACTCTTTCCTATATGAGAGTCTCTCTGAAGCCAAGATCAAAGACTATTAGTTTGTCTCTGCACCAACACAGACCCCACTTTTAATCTTGGTGGATTGCTGCCAAATGTGTGCCCTGGGTGATGGAAATGAGATAGAAGAAAGTGGATGGGTAAGAAAAAAACTTGTGAGTTGTAAGCAGATGGTAGGTCTTGTTTGTTTCTATATCCTAGCCCTACCCTCACAAAAACACAGTCTCTCTATACTGGAAACTCGCATAAATACTGGCAGGTACTCACGATCTTTGCTGAATTCAATCTGTTACTAATAAGAATGATGATGACAATAAAAACAATAATAAAAAGTTAAATTTAATGAGTGTTTGCATGACAGACACTGTCCTACACACTCTGTAACCATTAACTGTTTGGGTGCTCATAGTCACCTACGCAGGAGGCAATATTCATTATCGCATTTTATAGGTAAGAAAACTAATGCACAGAAATGCTAAGGAACTTGCCCAAGACTACACAGCTAGCAAAGGTCATAATCAAAACTCAAATTGAATTAGGCTGACTTTGTACACATCCATGTTCTTAATCATTCTAAAATTGTTTCTCAAACATCTCAAGAATTACTTGAAGCACTTGTTAAACATACTTTTCCCAGTGCCTTTCTCTGAAAAGTGTAGTCTAGAAGGTTTGAGTTGGGCCTCAGAGCCTTATAATTTAAGAATCCCATGAGATTTAGGGTGCCTGGGTGACTCAGTTGGTTAAGCGTCTGACTCTTTGTTTCGGCTCAGGTCATGATCTCCTGGTTCGTGGGATCAAGCTCCAAGTGGGGCTCCACACTTACAGCATGGGGCCTTCTTGGGAATCTCTCTCTCTCCTTCTCTGCCCCTCCCCCTGCACTCATGTGCATGCTCTCTCTCTCTCTCTCAAAATAAAGAAATAAACCTTAAAATAAAGAAGAGCCCCATGAGATTCTTACAATAATAAACACTTCACTTCCCTCTACTGTCTCTCAGTGCTGAAGAAACCCCTCCAACAGCACAGTTGAGCACTGACAGAAGCATCATTTTTGCAAGGAAGAGTGAATTTATCTAAGGGTATGGGGAGAAAAAAAAATGACCTTTTTTTTCCTTCCAACACTCATGGCTCAAAGAAGGTGCTGGGGGTATAGATAAGGGAAGGGCCTGAGTTTTCCTTAGAGTCTCTGTTCTTCCTACTCACACAAGGCTTTCTTGGCACATTATTATAGCCTTTCCAATATTGCAGATTGATCTTTCCTCTGCTGCCTCAGGAGCTTGAGCAAAAGAGGGGAACTCTTGGATGAAGCAGAGGAAGCCCTTTTCCCTTCATGGCCATAGTATTTGGGAAGGGTAGACACGGACGACTGACAACTGAGGAGTCAGCAAGATTGCAGTGGGGGCTGGATCAAGAATGGCTCTACCTTTTGCGCCAGCTAGGGTCTTCTGAGAAGCAGATGTAGACATAAGATTAGACATGCAGAGATTTATTGGGTAAAACGCCTGTACGGATACAGGGAAAGGAAGTAGGCAAAGGCTAGGGGAGCCTGTGGATTGTAATGTAGGTTTGACACCCGTGAAAGGAAAGAGGGAGGAGTGATTGGGTCAGAAAGCCTTCTGACTGCAACAAAGTCCGAAGAAAGACTTGGAAAGGCTCATTAGGAGTTCCGGAGCAAAGGTTTCCTGCACTGTGTGGGCTGGCTTGGTTCTAGTCTTGCCACCATGCTCAGTCATTGTCTAGATGCAGTCTGGAGCAACAGCGGCCTTGGAGTGAGTACTATGGTTGACCCACAGCTGTGGTAGCTAGAGGTTCTCAGCCAGATATGTTCTCTGCAGCAGGTTCTTTGGGAAGAGATCTGAGGGTGCCCCTCCACAGATGTCACATATGCATGGCTAAGAAATTTATGTGTAATCGTGCAAGCAAAGGGCATCTTAGAAAATGCACTGTGGAGATAAAGAGACTAGTCAGTAGGCTACTGTAGAAATCCAGCCGAGAATGAAAAAGAGCTGAACTTGAAGTGACTGTGGGAAGGGAGGCATGAGCTAGATCCAAAAAAGCTAAGAAGTTTAAAAATTTTGACTCTTCAAAAGACAATATTCTGAAGATGAAAAGGCAAGTCAGAGACTGTGCAAAAATATTGCAAAACATGTATACCTGATAATTATACCCAGAAAATGTAACTCTTACAACTCTGTGATTAGAAACAAACAACTCAACAAAAAAGAGAAAAAAAATTATCAAATAGATACCACATCAAAAAAGATAAATGGATGGCAAATATCTTGAAAAGATAATCAACGTCATTAGTCATTAGAGAAATACAAATTCCATAATGAAATGCCCCATTATTCCTATTAGAATGGATACTATTAAAAGCTAGACTATGCCAAGTGTTGATGAGAATGTATAAAACCTGGAACCTAAATACACTGCTGGTCAGAATATAAAAGATAACCTTTCATTTGCAAAACAATTTGACAGTTTCTTAAAAAATTGGACCCGCTTAGCACGTAAACCAGCAATTCCAGGCTTAGGTTCCTACTCAAGAGAAATGAAAACCTATATCCACACTAAGGTTTGTATGAGAATGTTCATAGCAAAATGAGTCATAACAGCCAAAAACTGGAAAGGCAACCCAAATATGCATAGATAAGCCAAGTGTGGTATACTCATATGATGGAATACCATCAATTATAAAAAGAAACTAACCATTGATACATACAAGATGGATGAATCTGAAAAATATCATGGTAAATGAAAGAAGCCAGACATGAAAGACTTCATATTATATGATTCCACGTATAGGAAATTTCTAGAGAAGCAAAACTGTAGAAACAAGTAAATGATTATTTGAGGCCAGGGTGGGAGTGCAAAAAGGTATAAAGACTTTTTTGGTGTAATGAGAGTATTATAATACTGGGTTGTGTTGATGGTCGCACAACTGTGTACATTTATTAAGACACCTTGAAGAACATATTTAACATGAGTGAATTTTATGGAATGTAAATTAAATCTCAAATAACTTAAAAATAAAAAGAGCTAGGAAGGCAAACAAGATGGGATTTGGGAATTGATTGAATCACTGGAGAGTAAGATTGAAAGAAATGTCATGAACAATGACAAGATTTCATTGGCTAAAGTCCAGAAGGAAGAATAAAGTTATAAAATAATATTTGGAATATAAGGAGGAGCAGATTTGGAATTTAGCTTTGTACATACTAATTTGAGCTGGCTGTTGAACACTCAAGTGGAGATTTCCAATAAAGAGTTGGAATGAGTGGTGAAAAGGTCATGAAAGGGAGTTGCATAGTGATTTGAGAATCATATGGCTGAAGCTGTATGAGTGGCTGAGACCATATAGGGAGAATGTTTGGTGTGAGGGATCCTAGTTCAACTGAAATACATTTTCAACTAATTATGAGTAGTCCAATGAAGGTTGGTTTCCCTAGAGAGTGTTTCACTAGTTATGTGCTGATAGGAAGGAATTTCCCTGTATTTCATATATTTTTCTGGTAGCTCAAGACCTTGGAAATTCTGCTTCTGAATGTCAGAACTATTATGCAGAGGTAATTTAATCCAGCCTGTGTTGTCAAATATTTATCTTATGTCACATCACTAGAAACTGAACTATAGCAAATTAACAGTATCTGAGGATTTAGCATCTGCATGACAACGGACTAAGCACTCTAAGCATTGTAAGGGAATTTAAGTCTCAGAAGCTAATCTCAAGTTTACAGTCTGGTCCTGTAGATTCTACACTATTTCAGGGTGTGGATCCTAGGTTGGGCAGGGAATGGTGGAAAAGGGACTGGAGAACTCATTGCCCTACTAGGATAAAGAAAAGTCTACAAGGATCTGTTGGGTTGTTTGTCTCTAAAATCAGCCTTGACTGGATGTAAATTTGAGGAAGTTGCTCAGGCCAAAAGGGCTTCTGTTTTGTTTCAAAAAAGTCAGTTCTTGTGGGTTTCTTTTTTAAGCTCACATTGGTCATTTTATTTGAAGTGAATTTTATCCTGATTTTCCAAGAGGCATGGTAAGCATTATTTTCAGAAGCCATTAATATGTTGTGCAATTCCTTGCAAAATGGGTGTGTTCCAGACAACGGGAAAATGGGGCCTTGGCCCTTTCATAAACAACCTTCCTACATGGAAAGACAGATTCAGGAGCTTGAGATGAGTCCGACAAGTGAGTTGAGTTATGAAAGAGAAAGGCAGCTCTATAAAACTCTAGCCAGAGAGAAGGAGCTTATTGGCTGAGATTGACAAATGGGTAATGTAGCCTCTGAAAGCCATTGAGGAGGGAAAAAAAAAGCAGCCATTAAGAAGTGGGAACACAGAGAGAGAATATGTTCTGACAACTTTGGTTAGCATTCCCCTGCAGTACATTATGTGGACAGCTTCAGTCATGCTCACAATGACCCACTATGGCCAGGTGACAGAGGGCGGGTATGGAGCATTGGTTTCACGGTCAGACAAGAGAAGGAACCCACATACTGTGTTCGGTCCATGTCAACTCTGTGTAAGCTTGAAATAAAAGTCATCGAGCTTTCTTCCAAAGAATAGCATGTCCCTGCTGTTCTCCAATTGAGTATCAGCCAAGACCTCCAGGATGACCTGGAGTAAAGAACATGAAACCACATCAGTATCCACAGCTTGTGCTGCAGTGGGACCCAGGCCCAATGACCCATTAAGCTAGATATGTCTCTGAACTGTCTCTGGCAATTGAATATCATTGTAAAACAGCAAAATGTATAAGCATCCTTTGGAAGTTTCTTTTTCCTTTTGCGTGAAAAATGTGGGGGTTTTCCTCCAAATCCAAGTTTTTCAGCTTAAGCTATATTTTTAAATTATTTAAAATCACTTCCAAGAGGAAAAATTTTATATAGTTACCCTCTATTGTTTTCTTTTTACTCACATGTAAATTTGGATTTACTTCTGGCTTACACAAGCTTTATTAAATTATATTCTCAGAATTTCTTTAATGCTTACAAATCTTTAACGGACTCCTCCCACCATAAAAGAAAACCTACATGACTTCAAAAAATAGGCAGATGATCATTGTATAATCTTGCCTAAATCTTGGAGAAATAACAGGGATGCACAGAGATTCTTACATAGTTATTGTAATCACCACATCAGTATTGTCATTGTTATTGTTCTTAAAGGTATTGCAACCATGATATAAGAGACAAAAAAAACTTGGTGTGAGGTGAAGGAGCTCACACTAGGGCTTGGGTTGACGTGAGCAGGGATCCAGCAAGAGGTCCCAAGTCTTCCTGGTCCTCCCTCCCACTCTCTAAGTTGTACATCTACTGAGGCTCCCATAAAGCATTCAGCCCCACCCACACAGTTACCTGCTCTGGATCAGACTTTACATTCTTGTGTCTATGTCTGGATTTGATACCTCTGAGTTCTATAATTATGATCGTTTTCTTCAAGAAGAATCTTGCTAGTGGCTCACAAGTGCTTTTGTACACCTGAGGACTTGGGTTTTATTTTTTAATACATATTGATTTTCTTCCTAAAAAACGTTTCTTGAGCCTGTTTGGTTTTTCAAAATTTGTACCGTCTTATCAGATACATAATAAGACAGAGATGATCTAAGAGTGGTGGCATCACCTTCTGAGACACGGTGGAGATTCACAGACAGGCTTCTTTTTAGCCATTCAGGCTTTACATTTGACCTTAAAACCAGAATCCTAAGGAAAGCCAGCAAGCACAGAATATTCTTTGATACTTCAGGCTTTTTCGATGACATACCGAAAAGCCACAATATGTCATAATCTGTTGGTTTGTTATAGGTGTTAGTTTCATCTCATAAATAAAACACCTTACCTTGTCTTATTGACCACTTTTGTTGAAAGATCATATTTGTTTCTCTTAAATTTCATCTTTTGTTGCCCATTGCTTTTCAATGACACTAAAGACCCATTTTATGTTTTCCAAAGTGCCTGTCTGTGTCATAATTTACACTTGAGGACCATATTGCCACTGAAGATATGCCCTTGATATCAAATAATCTGCTTGCTTGATGAAAAACATTGTCCCACAACTGCACTCTGTTTGGTGCTTGGGTGGGAAGATCAGTCATTACATGTAAAATCACATTTTTTTCTTCCTTCAGAATGAGTGTCTTACTGTAACATATTGGAATGCATTTTATAAATTATTCAGGATATATTCATAAGGATTGTTAGTTTTCAGTCATTCGCATTTATGTAAATTAATATATTTATTTGCTATTTCTCTAGGTGAAGATGCATATTTTTGTTAACTGTATTTTTAAGTTAAAAAAGAATATCATTCACATTATATGAGTGCCTAAATCATCACTTTTATTTCTATTGGCTTCAGTGCAACACAGAAATGAACTTTTGTATGTTCCTTCTGAGGCATATTATATTTTCCAGTATATATTCCATCTTGTATTGTTTTCTTACGATGTGACTGTCCCTCATTTGAACATGCATGGGATCTTGTTATTGCTTCAATTAACAGAAATATGGCAGAAAAGATGCTATAGGACTTCCCAGCTAGGTTGTAATCGTTTCAGCCTTATTCTTACTCTCTATCTCTTTATCTTTCTCTCTGTCTCTCTAAAAGTGTTGGCTCTGGAGGAAGCCAACTCTTGGCTATGAGAAAGCTCAAAGTACCCTATGAGGAAAGTCTCACAGGGAGGTCCTCATGGAGAGTTGCTGAGACTCCCAGCTAATGGTCATCATCAATGGCCAGACATGTGGATGAAAGAGAAAGAAGTAGCCTTCAGATGATTACACGATTTCTATGTCCAGCTCCAGGTTATCCCACTGAGATCCTAGACATCATGAAGCAGAGAAAAGCTCACTCTACCCTCTCTGAATTCCTGATTCACAGAATCCACGAGCAAATAAATGATTGGTTTATGCCAATAAGCCTTAGATGACTTGTTACACATCCATAGTACCTAGAACACCTTCTTTTTCTCTTCCTATCTTTCTTCTCCTAGTCCTCTAATGTTAGTAGAGAATAGCACTGGGAACATCAAGAAAGACGTGATAGTAAGACTGGTAGAGGTATACTTCTTGATACTTTTGTTTTATTTTTCTTTCCTGCTTCCTTTTTTTTCATAAAGCAATAGTTCAGAAAGTGAAGGCTGGAGCTACACTGCTTGTGTTAGAATCCTGTCCATGTGCCTTATTAATTGTGACCATAGAAAAGTTATTTAACACTTTGTATCTCAACTTTCTCATCTACAAAATAGTACTGATAATTATACCTATCAAAGAGGGTTGCTGAGATAGCTAAATGAACTAATACATTTAAAGAGCTTAGAATAGGACCTGGTACATAGTAAGAGCTCACTAAAATATTAGCTATCATTGGGGTGCCTGTGTGGCTCAGTAAGTTCAGCATCTCACTCTTGATTTCAACTCAAGTCATGATCTCACAGCGCATGAGATCAAGTCCCATGTGGGGCTCTGCACTGACAGCACAGAGCCTGCTTGGGATTGTCTCCCTCCCTCTCTCTCTGACCCTCCCCTGTTTGTGCATGCTCTCTCTCTCTCTCTCAAAATAAATGAATAAACTTAAAAATATATTAGCTATTACCATTTTAGCTTTACCTTAATGCTTCATTTTATTTTTTGTGATTTATATTTAAGTCACAAATATATTTCAATATAAATAGAAAATTTAAACACACACAATGCCAATACCCTATCAATTTATTTCATTTTTCCATGTTTTGTTCAAGAACCCATCTATACACAACATTATTTTTTAAAGTTAAAATCATTGCAAAGATGCAATAGGACAGATATAATTACTTAGGGTCCACTCTGTGAGATAACTATCATTGTGAGCCAGGCAGCTGTTCCAAGAGGTGGGACTATCCCATCTTACAGATGCTCCCATTCAAGGAGCTTACTGAATCAAGAACATGGTAAATAAAGGAAATTCACACAGGAGTTAATTAGGGGAAACTATAGAAAACCAAGACAAATATATATAAAATATATATAAATGTGTGTATATATATATATATAGATATATATATATAGACATAGATATATATATATAGATATAGATATAGATATAGATATATATATATATATATATATCTTAAAACTAGCCAGGGGAAAAAAAGAGATTACCTTCAAATGAGCTCTAGTTAGACTGACATCTGACTTCTCAACAGCAGCAATGGAAGCCAGAAGCCAATGGGTTGATGTCACTGGTGTGTTGAAAAAAATAAGTAACTGCTAACCTAGAGTTTTTCACCAAGAAAAATATTCTTCAGGAAAGATATTTTCTTGCAAACATTAAGATATGTCATCACTAGTTGATCACAGTGAAGGATTTTCTAAAGTTTATCTGTAGATAGAAGGAAATAATCCAAAATTTCAAACTAAATAATCTGAATGGTCAAGTTAAATTTTAAATATAGTCTTTTAATCTGATCTTTAGTTTTTTTAGGAAGAGAAGGAGGGAGAATTTTTCACTATATGCCATTTTTGTTCCTCTTGATTTTATTCCTGATTTAAGAAGCCTATACAGAAAGTATTTCTCTTAGTACACTCTGTATGTTAATATTAGATTAAAGGAAATTTAACCCAAAAGTTGCTGTGGTCAGACGATAGAAAAGGAAATATCAAGCACCTTTCAGGATCACTATGGGAATTAGTACATTAACATCTCAGCTGTAAAGACATACATATGTTTGTCTCTAGACAGTGTAGATCAGGCTGTGAGTATAATGAAAAATTAGCCAACAGAATGCAAAGAAGTGGAATGTTTTCTATCTTAAATATTATCTTTTAATCTGGAGTCCACAGAAGGTAGGGGTGTTCTGAAGGACGTACTGGATTCAAGACTACAAATTCTGCTTGTCTTTTCCATTTGACCATAGAATCATAAAAATGTTATGGCCCGTGTTATCCCACACTGTACAAACATTCATTATTAATGAAGTGCAGAGAATCAAATAGATCAAATCAGGGTATTTTAGAGTTGGAAATCACTCAGAAACATAAGTATTGTATCTTCATGATGCCTGAGAAACTTGAACATATCTACTGACAAGGAAGTCACTGCTTTCTGTTTTATTACTGGGCATTAGCAATTGTCTGAAAGATTTGTAATTAAGCCCAAATTTCCCTCTTACAACTTGTCCTTATTTGTGTACCCCTGTTCTTTCTAAGGCAACACAGGATGAACACACTCTCTCTTCCGCATGACAGACCACCAAATATTTTAAGGTGACTCTGATGTCCCCCTTTAGTATTTACTTTTGTAAAAGGCTAAACATCTCTCATGCAATTAAGCCTTGCCCAGTCTGCATGTGTTTGGCTAGTCAGAAGAGAAACAATCTGATTCAAGGAAGGGAGGCGATGAGAAAGAATGGTGGGATGAGAAGCAGAAAAGTTCAAGGCAGAGAGGGGGAGGTGAACTTTGAGAAAATGAATGAAGCCAACACATGTTCTATCATGCTAAATGTAACGTTTATGTTCTTGGCAAATTTTTTTGAAAATTCAGGGCTCCTCTTAAAAGTAGGAAGACTATTTTTGGCCATGTTGCAAAGATGCAAATCTGGGGTTCAAGGTGGCCTACAAACTTTCTGCTGGGAAGATGATGGCATGTTATTCTGAGCTATGCTTCTAAAGGGAGTATCAATCTATGGCCTTAAATTTTGAAACAGCACACTATAATAAAAGATTTCAATTAAAATTATCTAGCTAAATATCTAGGTGTAAAGAAATATACTTGTGAGGCCTGGCCAACCCCAGTAATATAACTGCAAAATGTACCAGTATCCATGGAGCAAGGAATTACAGAAAATGAGTTTCTTTGGGGATATAGGTAAAACAATGGACAGCCTGTCATTTCATGTCGATGCCCACTGAGCACTGCAATGGGCACTTTAACAATAACTAACGATCAGAGATTGTTAATGTTCTTGGGGAAATGCTGAATTTTAATGGCTTTTCCTGTTGCCAAGAAACTTGGCTGTTACAGCTCAAAACCCATGCCATCGCTCATGCATAAATCATAACATAACAACTTGATAGACACTGCAGTTGTTGGGACTTTGCACTGGTGAGGACAACTAACAACTGATAAGCTTTATATTCTATAATTCTATACAGACTGATCCTATTGAAGGATACTCAGAAAATCAGCTCAGAGCAGATGCTTGAAGAATGGGCTAAGCTGGAAAAAATCCATGAGAAGATGGTAACCTGTCTGATCCATGGCTGTAAATATTCCTTTATGTGTTCATCTTAGCAAATTAACAATTTGTGCTGGGTTTTACACTGACTCTACTATCCATGGGAAACGTGACTGAAAGATGGGTAACTTTATCAGCCAGCCATTGCTGTAATATGTCGTGTAACAAAACTCAGTGGCTTATAAACAATAAGCATTTTATTTTTTCTTACTCACTGGTCTTGGACTGGCCAGGACAGCTCTGCTTTATTTGCATGTTGGCTAGGGTAGGTTAGGTTTCGGGCAACTTAATGTGTTACATTCTGGGCCCAAACCGAAGGATTAGAAGCTAGCTGGGCCCTGCTCTTCCTATGGTTATCACAGGAGTGCAAGCATGTGATCCAATCCACGGAGGCACGCATAAAGCCTCTGGTCATGTCATTTCCACTCCATTCCATTGGTCAAGTCAATTGCCAACAAAGTGGAGTTTGGAGGGACCTCCCTCCACTGCTGCATTGTCCTGGGTGGGGGCAGTGCCAAGATGCAAGGGGTAGGCTGTAGATGTATACTCCTATTGCAGGGGGGTAAAGAGTTGGAGCAAATAGTCCAATCCTCCAGTGTGTGTGTGTGTGTCTGTGTGTGTGTGTGTGTGTGTGTGTGTGTGTGTCTGTCTGTTTGGTGTATTTTTATAAAAGTTGGCCTAGATAACTGCTTTTTAAAAAAATGTTTATTTATCTTTGAGAGAAAGAGAGATAGAGCATGAGTGGGGCAGGGGCACAGAGAGAGACAGAGACACAGAGACGCAGGCTCCAGGCTCTGAGCTGGCAGCACAGAGCCCAGTGCAGGGCTCGAACTCACAAACCATGAGATCATGACCTAAACTGAAGTCGGACCTGTAACCGACCGAGTCACCCAGGCGCTCCTAGATAACTGCTTTTTTTTTTTTTTTTTTTAATTTTTTTTCAACGTTTTAATTTATTTTTGGGACAGAGAGAGACAGAGCATGAACGGGGGAGGGGCAGAGAGAGAGGGAGACACAGAATCGGAAGCAGGCTCCAGGCTCCGAGCCATCAGCCCAGAGCCCGACGCGGGGCTCGAACTCACGGACCGCGAGATCGTGACCTGGCTGAAGTCGGACGCTTAACCGACTGCGCCACCCAGGCGCCCCGATAACTGCTTTTTTAACGTAAAGATAGCATTTTAGGCTAAATCCTGACAGTATTGTATTAAGTGAGCCCTTAAACACTAAAGAATTGACAATGGTGAGAAAGTCATTAGTCCTAAATCCAAGAAATTTAAAATGCTCCCAGCTCTGTGTGAAGCTCTCATAATGTACAGAGGTGATGGGGATGCCTCAGGCCTCAAAACTCGGCAGGCTTAGCAGAGAAGTCACACTGTCATTCTGGCTGGTTCAGGGCAGGGCAATTGCACTCAAGCTTCTTAACACTGCCAGCAGCTCAAAAGAGATGTGCTGATTGCCAGCAAAAGTGCCATTAAAAAATGGAAGTGAAATATGAAACAAAGGTAAGTTGGGATAAAATGTCGAAGTGTGTTTATGGAAAGACCTATCCATTTCTGAGTGATGTAATGGAAAGCCCATCTTTGGTCTACCCAAGTCAAGGACATTTTATAAACTGAATAATGTTTGTCACAGCTTGTGACAAACTCTAAAGCCACTAACCAAAATCTCCTGCCTCTGGGAAAAGAGTAGCTGGAATTACTGGATAAGTAAAATTATGGCTTAAAGCTCTAGGGAGAAGCAATGCCTCAGAAATATTTGAGACTGCATAGATGTGTGTGTGTGTGTGTGTGTGTGTGAATTAATTGATGCATACATATAAACGCACATACTGTATGTTGATTTTGCCAACCCATTCTTACCAAAGCAAGGACTAGATATCTCAGTATCTTTGCTGTTTATTCTTTTATATTAAGACTTGTTGTAGTCAGCTTGTCTGATTAAAATTAAACTTTCTTCAGTTCAAAGTTGCCCAGCCTCAAAGATCCTCCTACAGTTATAACCTTGATATAAGAAAATACATTTCGGGGCGCCTGGGTGGCGCAGTCGGTTAAGCGTCCGACTTCAGCCAGGTCACGATCTCGCGGTCCGTGAGTTCGAGCCCTGCGTCAGGCTCTGGGCTGATGGCTCGGAGCCTGGAGCCTGTTTCTGATTCTGTGTCTCCCTCTCTCTCTGCCCCTCACCCGTTCATTCTCTGTCTCTCTCTGTCCCAAAAATAATAAATAAAAAACGTTTAAAAAAAAAAAAGAAAATACATTTTAAGGCTTGCACTGGTCGAACTGAAAGCAGGGTGTTCTAAGGTAAAGTCAAATGTCTCCAAAGGCACCCAATTCAATTCAGTGTACTTCACACCTTATATAAAAATGCATTTAAATGTATCAGAACACATGATAGGCTTAAACATAAAGCTATTGATGTAAAACTATAAAACTTGTCAGAAAAAAAAAACAGGAGAAAAGTCTTCACGACCATGAATTAGAGAGAGTTCTTGGCTATAACACCAAAAGAATGAGACATAAAAGAAAAACATGATAAATTTGACTTCATTAACATCTCGAAAACTTTTGCTATGTGAAAGACCACTGTTCAGAGAATGAGAAGATAAGTTACAGGGGCACCTGGGTGGCTCAGTCAGTTGAGCGGCCAACTTCAGCTCAGGTCCTGATCTCACAGTTCATGAGTTCTAGCCCTGCGTCAGGGTCTGTGCTGACAGCTTGGAGCCTGGAGCCTGCTTCAGATTCTGTGTCTCCCTCTCTCTCTGCCCCTCCCCTGCCCACATCCAGTCTCTCTCTCTCTCAAAAACAAATAAATAAATAAATAAGATTAAAAAAATAAAATAAAAATAAATTTTAAAAATTCAGTCCAAGAAACATTTAATGTTTGAGTATTATGTGCAAGTGACTCTGCTAAGGTAGTATAGGATCCGAGAGAGAGAGTCTGAGCTCCTGTCCTGGAGGGAACTTAAATATTGAATAGCAAGAACTTGAGGCTAGGGTAGAGAATGACACATTGTCACTAAGAACTGTGCTGCAGAGAGGGCCATATAAAGAGCTTCAAGAGAAGTACACACAGGGACAAGGTGCTTCAACGCAGGAAAGTGGAGATAGCACTTTGTAGACATGGTGAGAAATGAAAACTTAGGGAAGTTAAGATGGACCTTAGAATACAAGCACCTTTTAGGAGACAGGGGTCAGAGATGGGATAGAAGAGAGGTCAGGTCAGAAGGAAGCACAAAAGCATGGGTGTAGGTAGGTAAGCAGGCTGTATGGAGGGAACAGTGAGTGACTCAGCGTGGAGAAAAAGTGGCAAGTGTTGGAGCTAATTTGTGGGATGTCTTGAATGGCTTGGTAACATGTTCTTAATTCAATAGACGGTGGAAAACCATCGAAACCTTTTTAGAGGGCTTGACTTCAGCATAAAATTTCCTCAGATTGTTTGACCGTGGGGCACTTAAAATGTATACTGTATAGATGGAATACCAGCCTGGTGCTTGGAAGGGAAAGGTTAGCTTTTTGTTAAAAGACACTTGATTTAGCAACTGATCCATAGAAAAAATGTGTAGCACGGATGTTTAGCATACAAAACCATTGAATATTAGCCTAAGTGTATGTTGACTTATAAAACAGGTGCAGACAAAGACCAGAGATTATCAAGTAGGTGAGTAATACCAAGGGTATGATTGGTTGGTAAAGGTGACCTATAAGCATCTATTTATTTATTTATTTATTTTTAATTTTTTTTCAACGTTTTTTACTTATTTTTGGGACAGAGAGAGACAGAGCATTAACGGGGGAGGGGCAGAGAGAGAGGGAGACACAGAATCGGAAACAGGCTCCAGGCTCCGAGCCATCAGCCCAGAGCCTGACGCGGGGCTCGAACTCACGGACCGCGAGATCGTGACCTGGCTGAAGTCGGACGCTTAACCGACTGTGCCACCCAGGCGCCCCTATAAGCATCTATTTAAAGATTGGACATCATGTGTTCCTATATAAGATGAATCTCATGTGGTCTCCTGTGACTCTGTAAGATACTGTTTATACAGTAATACCTTGGTTTGTGAGCATAATTCATTCTGGAAACATGATTGTAATCCAAAGCACTTGTGTGTGTATCAAAGTTAATTTCCCCACAAGAAATAATGGAAACTCAAATCATTCATTCCACCACCCAAAAATATTCATATAAAAGTGATTACAATACTGTAATATAATACAACATAATAAAGGAAATACAAAATATAATGAAAAATAAACAAATTAACCTGCACTTACCTTTGAAAACCTTCGAGGGAGACAAAAGAGAGGAGGGTTATTGTGCAGGATGACTTTCATTATCACTAATAGAATCACTACTATCTGTTGGCTCAGTGGAATCTTTCTCTGCTCAGAGGTCATTGTACATGCTTGCACGGATGTTGACTCTAGTACAGTGTTAATAAACTCTTGTCATATAGTGTATTTAATGTCACTGGTGATCAGGCAGCAGAGGAAAGTGTCTGTATCTGTAGGCAGCCTGATCTGGAATGAAACAAAGCATTCCTAAGCTTACTCTTGTATGGAAGAGCAAAGGACTGTCCATAGGTACTTTGAAGAGACAAAACATACACTAGTGCCAGTTGTGGGCACCTTCCAAATATTCTGGAAAATCACTGATTTCTGCCAAACACCATGGCTTGAGACTGAGCATCATCAGAGCATGGGAGACGATCACCCACAATCCCACAACGAGAGAGAGAGAGAGAGAGAGAGAGAGAGAGAGAGAGAACCATTGGCTCAGTTGTGATCATGTGACGTTTGGCGTCACATACTACTCATATTGCAAGACATCTCTTGTTTATCAAGTAAAAATTTATTAGAAATGTTTGCTCGTCTTGTGGAACACTCGCAGAACAAGTTACTTGCAATCCAAGGGTATACTGTGCTTTTAGAAGTAGATCCCGTTACTTGGTGGTAGGTAATTATGTGAGATTTAGAACTGTACGGACGTGTTTGGTAATTTTCTAATATACATTTTAAAAAATGAAATTTAGAAGAAAAACATTAATAGCAGAGCAGCCCCCCCCCGCCCCCCCCCAGAATAGGAACAAGAGCTGCAGGATAAATACTCAAGCTACCTCACCCCTCAGGGGAACAAGCCTGCCTTGTGTTATGCACAGCCTTTCAGAAGGTCCTGGGTGACATTGTGCCCTAGTGGTGACAATCCACCCATAACTGCACTTGCCATTGGTTTTCCTCCCTTCTCAAATGAACTTCTTACACTCAAATCCTTGTCTCACAGTCTGAGAGGTGAAGGCAGGTCTAAGACCATGTTGATTCCTTTCCCCTGCCAAGGCATCTTTTCATCAATTCTATAAATACATCACTTTATCAGCTATGTATTTATTAAGCACTTGCTATGTACATAGACTGACAATCGGATGGTGAGTACGTAGAGTCTGTTGTAAGCAACAATGATAAAGTGGTGTATGTTTACAATAGGGGTGGACATGGTGCTAAGGAACATGGAGCTAGAGCTCTGGATATAGTCTGAGAAGATCAGGAGAAGCTTCTCAGAGAAAGAGATTTCCCCTGGGGCCCGAACAATGAGCAAGGATTGGGGAGAGAGGATGGAGTAAAGTGCAACAGGCTGTGTAATTTAGGAAACATTCTTTTAGTGTTTCGGGGAATAAAAATCATGGAAGAGGAAGAAGAACAGTTGATTGCTGTACCAAAGACTGCTTTGTCAAACTCGGGGGGGAAAAGCCTTTTATAACGTGAAACAAAAGAAGGTGAGTAACATTTAATTGGTCGGTTGTAAATGGTGCATTCTTTTTAAGTGAAAAACAAGTTCATTCCTAGATTCATTAAATGGGTCCCAGACATCCTGGATGCAACTCACTAATTTAACAATGGGCCCCTTTGCCTCTATACTTATTCTGTTTCTGTTATCTTCCACTGATACAAATGTTAAGGTGGGGCTCCCTCTATCATCCTGGGAAATTTGTAGCCATCTTTTCGTGCCTAAAGAAAGAGAGTTCAGAAATTGAAACAATGATGCTGTATGTGTTTCCAACTCTTTCTCTTGTTCCTGTCTACTCAGTCGGTAAATGATCTTCGTTCTCTTGGGCCAGAGGAGAAAATAATTTTCACCATGGAAATAAGAACCTCACATACTTCATTGATTTCTCGCAACAAGTTATGAACCCACTCAGTCATTCACCAGACATGTAGAAATCTCTGGTATGAGCCCCCAAACCTTGTTAGTCCCTGGGGATACAGAGAGATAAACAGGAAAGAGCCAAAGACCTTAAATAAGTGACGGCCTGGTGGGGAGACAGATGCATACAGGAAACACTAACAGGACAATAAGTGCTATTACAAACGAACATGTAAGATGTAGCTGCAGAGAGGAATCGCTAACTCTGACTAGGGGACATGGGGTTTACGGTCTTTTCAGAACAAGTGACGTTTGATTTGGATCTTGAAAGGTGGGTTGAATTTTCCTAATGGACAATGTGGAAAATGGCACTGAACACATAAGGAACAGCATGGACAAAGGCATCGAGACGTGCAAACGCATGGCATGTGTAGGAACTGCAGAAAACCAGGGGCTGGAGTACAGGCTCAGGAAAGGTAGGGTGGAGAATGTGATAATGGCTATGAAATTGATGTAAAGACAGTTTGGGACCAGGTTGTGAAGGCTCTTTGGACTAGATTCTATTTGTAATGGGGGATGTTTTGGAGGTTCTCAAACAAGGAGTGACATAAACTGATTTGCACTGCATAAAGTAATCAAGAAACAGGTGTAAAAGATGAGGTAAAGGGAAGAACCAGCTAAGAGGAAAGGAAAGCAGTCAGGAGATGTTTGTTAGTGCTGGCAGACATGAAAAGCCAGACTCTGGCAATAAGCACTGGGCATGGAGTTGATGGGGAAGAGACAAAAACTATTTGGGAGACGAGATCCTCGGGACTTGGAAACTGAACACAGCTATCTAAGGGGCAGGAGGTAGCAAGGGGGCAGCTGTGAGGTCAAGCCTGGACGACTGCGTCGATCATGATGTCATTCCAGGGCATCCAGACAGAAGGTATCACTCTGGAGGTGCAAAGCTTAAACAGGTTCCATGGAGTGTGGGAGACAAAAGCCGGACTGCGGGAGGTTGAGAAGGGCACAGAAGTTGAGGAAGAGTCTGGTTGCTGAGTAGCCAGATTCAGGTTGGCTAAGATGTGGTTGGATTTTGCGGCAATAATAATGAGTTAGATAAGGGGACTCTGCTACGTGAGCCATTTTCTTTTATGTCTTAAGTTATGCTATTTGTTGGTAAGCGTTTCCTGTAATTGTGAAATATGCAGGGAAACACATTAAACACCCAGAGAAGATAGGACAGGGTGGGTAATTTACTTAGAAGAGAGGCACTCCGGATCTATTTTTAACTCAGCCCCTCCCTTGCTTCATTGGGATGTTGGTGAAACATTCAGGTTGTTTATGAGGAGCCTGTGTATAAATACACAAAGAGTCATATTTTCCATTCAAAACTGGAGGCCTTACCAGCCTTCCCTCTTTGCCATGGCACTGTCATTTGATTCATATGCTACACTCTGTAATCCGGCGAGAGCCTGGGCTGTAATTCCATATGGCTGGCCACCAGCTTCCAGCCATAAATGACTTTGATGTTGCTATTCACGAGGAGGCCCAAGAGGGCTGCAGGAAGAGGTTCAGACAAAGCCAGAAAGAAGGAGCCCCTGCCTCTCAGCCAAAGACGGGATGAACCCAAAGGAGAGAGAACCCGGTGTGGTGTGCAAAATCTGCATCCACCCTCTGATAGGAAAATGGGAGGTAGCGTGAGTTTACCAAAACCATTGGTTCCCACTGTGATCCTGTAAACCCAAACGCTGGTAAAGTTGTATGAATTCCACTCTGCTATGTGTGCAAAGATGGTTATGTTAATGAAATTATGCTTTAAATTAGCTGAACGTGTTCTCAAAAGAAAATTCTTTGCTGAAATTATACATTACAGATTTTGTGGTACCCTTGCTTTGCAACTTAACAGAATGTTGTTATTATTTAGCATTTAATGAGTACCAGAAAATGCTCTGTGTATTCTCCACTCAATTCAGAAACAATGGAATAAGTGTGTTTTTTTTTTTTTTTTTGAGGAATAAGGGGATCCCTCTGGTACTGACCACTCATAAAACTGATGAAAAGGGACTCAGATGAGAAGGGGATTCCCAAGGAAGTCATCGTCCTCATCTTTTAAAATCCTCAATCAGGTGGGCGCCTGGATGGCTCAGTCAGTTGAATGTCCGGCTGTTGATTTCAGCTTAGGTCGTGATCTTGCAGTTTGGGGATTGAGTCCCACATGGGGCTCCACGCTGACAGCATGGAGCCTGCTTGGGATTCTCTCTCTCCCTCTCTTTCTCTCCGCCCTTCCCCTGCTCATATGCTCTCTCCTTCTCTCTTTCTCTCAAAATAAATAAATAAACATGAAAAAAAAAAATCCTCAATCAGGGACATTTAGGAGTCCTGCCTGATGTCCTATTGATTATCCCCAAACATATTCTTACTGTGGATCAGAACAGCTTTCATGAGAGTGCAGAGACAGTTTACATCAGTTGATTTTTATTCTACTAATATTGCTATTTGCCAATAAGCAGCAGAGTTCTGGTTACAGGTCTTGCTTCTTGGAGTAAACTAACTGGAGAAGACTGCAGTCAAATGCTTTCTGTCCTATTAGTGAGGGGTCTATGACCCCTGTCTGAACACACTTGTTCACCTGATAATAAGGTGGGGGGGGGGAGTGTCATGTTATAGCAATGAAAGATTTTAGAACAAACTATCATAAATCCTCCAAAGCCAAGGATAAAATAGGGGAGGGGAAATATACTGCAATTAGGTAATTTTATGTACATATTCTATAATATCAAAATTACCAGCCCATAAAATTTAACTGGTCCCGTCAGACTTACAAAGAAAAAATATGCATTTTATAGTTGTAGCACCAACAGCTAAAGAGGTAATAGAAGACTAGTACTGGAGCACGGTTTCAATATTTCTTTAAAAACATGCAAACAAAACCCAACTAACTTGCCTATAGACTAATTCACTTCAGGCACAGCTTAATTTCTTTCAGATTTGAGGCCTTATAAACCCTGGCTAATTTGTGTGGTACAATTATACATTATTTTGGCAACTACAGAGCTCAGGAATCCTTTAAACAATTTAAAGGCATCTTAAGTCCCACACTTAAGCAAGTAGATAAGGCGTAAATAATAATACTGAATATATATCCAGTTGTGGGAAAGACATTGTAACTTAGAGATTTAATCTCAGTACTTATTTAATACCCATTAGGGCCATCTGTTTGAGATTTAGGTAAACCTGTCAGAGGCATTGGCCTGGGAGTTACTGAAGTCGGCTTTACCAGGAACAGAAACAGAGGTTGTAAACCGGGGCTCACAAGTGTGCTTTATTTAGGCAGCCTTGTGCTTTAACTGTTTCGAATGTGAATGCTTTTAGTTAAGGACATGCAGTCTCCAGTTCACAGTGTGACGACTCCCTATTGTCATAGACCTGCCTGTTTGACACACTTACACCATAAGTGGCCCCAGGAAATATTTGAGTTTGTAATCTTCAGTATGTCTTGTATACATATGCATGCCAGAGTTTCTGCCTCTGAGGAGGTGTTTAGAGGCAAAAGAATACAGTCCAGAGAGCAGAACCCTTTGGATACGGAGTATCTCTTATTCACCAGACAGCAGGGTAACATTTTTACATGCATGTCTGCAGATAACCTGCATGCAAACATTATGAGGTAGCTGCTGCCTATTCTCCTTCCCATGACTTGCCCAAGGTCACACCTTCAGGTGTGATACAAACAGGATTTGAAACCACATTTCCACCCCCTGAATGCCTTTGATCATATAACCTGGGGCTTAAGACAGGAAGTATAAAGTTCCCATATCCAGGCCCCACAGATTTCCCTCCTAACCTCACACCACACCTGCATGTCAAAGGCCTGCATGGTTAGGCAGCCTGGACCTCATGATGCAACACTTAAAATGGTCTTTTGCGAAGACCCGTAGTCTTTTGCCTTCCCCATTGCATTCTCTTGATATAATGACAATTGTTTGAGACACACATCCATTCTCTTTTCCCTTTCCTGTACCTTCAGCCTCCCCTTAGATATGAACAAAAGACCCTTCCTTACCCTGGGCTCTTCAAGCTTTTACCCTGCATTTTGCTTCTTTGCAACTCTACTAACCCACCACTTCCTCCTTCTCCAATGGTCCCTTTCCCTTGGCTTCTATGACAACAGCATTCTCCTTCCTCCCTCCAACCTCTCCAGCTGTTCCTCTTTTTGTCCTTTTTGCTGCTTCTCCTCCACCTCCAAACATCAGCACTAGGACTGAGGGCTCATTCCTCATCAGGGACTTGATCACTTTCTGGGGAAAAAACTCTCTGATGACTCCCAAATCCGCATTTTCAGCCAGAGCTTTCTCCTAACCTTTATCCAGCTACCCACCGAAGACCCATAGGCACGTGACATCTAACGTGTCCCCAGCTCCTTGTTTCTCTCTCCACTCTTGGTATAATATTTACCTATCTGAGTAAATATCTCCACCATATGCCCAACTCCCCAATCTTCCCCCCACCCAGCTTTAATTGAAAAATAAAATTGTATATATTTAAAGTGTACAGTGCGATGACTTAATATACACATACATTGTGAAATATTTACCACAGTCAGGCTAATTAACACATGCATTACCTCATGTAGTTACCTTTTACATTTTTTTGTGGTGAGAACACTTAAGATTGACTCTCCTGGCAGCTGTCAAATACAATACAGTATTATTAACTATAGTCTGCACGCTGTACTTCAGGTCCTCAGAATGTATTGTCTCATAACTGAACATTTGCACACTTTCATGAACATTTCCCCATTTTGCTCCACTCCCCAGTCCCTGGCAACCACCACTCCACTCTTTCTATAAGCTTGATTTTTTTCTCCCTTGATTCTACCCATGAGTGAGATCCACAGCATTTTTCTTCTAACTTATGTCACTTAACATAATGGCCTAAAGTACATCTATATTGTCACAAATGGCAAGATTTTCTTCTTTTTATGGCTGAATACTAGTGTGTGTGTGTGTGTGTGTGTGTGTGTGTGTGTGTGTATGGGAGTATATATATATATATATATGGGAATATATATATACATATTCCACATTTTCTTTATCCATTCATCCATAGACATGTTGTCTCACTTCTGAGGGAAAAGAGATTAGTATCTTGAAGAGATTTCTGCACT
The DNA here is from genome assembly GCF_023721935.1 of Panthera uncia. Lineage (NCBI taxonomy): Eukaryota > Metazoa > Chordata > Mammalia > Carnivora > Felidae > Panthera > Panthera uncia. The sequence goes on from NW_026057580.1 coordinate 3,069,121, forward strand.
CCCACATTCACTACACCATTACTCACAATAGCCAAGGAACGGATATTGCCCGATATATATATATATTTTATATTAATATCTACTTATTTATTTTTGAGAGGGAGAGAGAGGGACAAAGTGAGAGCAGGGGAGGGTCAGAGAGAGAGGGAGAGACAGAATCCAAAGCAGGCTCCAGGCTCTGAGCCATCAGCACAGAGCCTGACGTGGGGCTCAAACTCATGGACCGCAAGATCATGACCTGAGCTAAAGTCGGCTGCTTAACTGACTGAGCCACCCAGGCACCCCTGGATATTGGCTGACCTTAAATCATCTCTTCCTCACCACCCAGGGCCAGGTGAAAAAGCCCTTAAAGTCTGTTTCATAAGTGCCTGGTTCTCCCCCCTTCTTCATACTTGCTACTGTAACATCTGTTCATACCCCATCCTCTTTTTTTTTTTTTTTTTGACCTTTCTTAGAATAGTATAATGTGCATGCAGTGTAATTCACACTTGTAAGCATGCAGATAGTTCTATGGGTTTTGACAAATGCATATAGTAACATAGCCACAACTACAATGTAGATGTGAAACAGCCCTATCACGTCCCCAAACTCTCCCATGCCCATTTGCAGTCAGCTCTTTCCCTATCCTCAGCCCTGGCAACCACTGATCTGTTTTTCTCTCTGTATAGTTTTGTCTTTTCTAGAATGTCATAGAAATGGAATTACACTGCGTGTAACTTTGAGTCTGGCATCTTTCAAATAATAAATTTGAGATTCAACTATATTCTTGCAGGCATCAGCTATCTATTCCTTTTTATCGTGTATATGATAAACTCTTGTTTATCTGTCCTGTTGAAGAACACTTGCCTTGTTTCTAGTTTAGGGGCAAGTGTGAATAAACCCACAACAGTCGTTCATGTGTACCTCTTTGGGGGAACATTAGTTTTCATTGCACTGGGTACATGGAGGAGTGGGATTGCTGGGTGATATGGTAAGTGTATGTATAACTTTATATAATAAGCAACGATGACACTGTTTTTCAAAGTGACTGGTCCATCTCTGCGCATGTTTGAGAGTTCAAAATGCTCTCTATCTGTGCCAGTTTTTGGTATTGCCAGTCTCATTTTCTTATTTTTAGCCATTCTAAGAGGTGTGTAGTAGTATCTCATTGTGGTTTTAATTTGCATTTTGTTAATGATTGTGTTAAAAATTATGTTAACATTTTATGCTAATTTTTTAAATGTTTATTTATTTTTGAGAGAGAGAGAGAGAGAGAGAGAGAGAGAGAGACAGAGTGTGAGCGGGGGAGGGTCTGAGAGAGAAGAGACACAAAATCAGAAGTAGGCTCCAGGCTCCAGCTATCAGCACAGAGCCCAACGTGAGGCTCGACCACACGAACCCGTGAGATCACGACCTGAGCTGATGTCGGACACTTAACTAACTGAGCCACCCAGGCGCCCTATGTTAACATCTTATGTTAAACGTGCTTATTTGCCATCCATATAGTGGGACGTGTCTGTTCAAATCTTTGATCCCCCTCTTTAAAAAAATAAATTGAGTTGTTTTCCTATTTTTTATTGGGTTTTAAGAGTTTTTAGGTGTTCTAGATACAAGTCCTTTACCAGATACGTGTTTTTGCAAAACTGTTCTCACAGTTTGCGGCTTGTCTTTTTATTCTCTAGGAGTTTCTTTTTAAAAACGTTGTGTTTTGAGATAATTGTAGATTCACACGCAGTTATAAGAAATAATACGGAGAGTTTTGCTTTCCCTTCCCCCAGTGTTCCCCAATGGTAACATGTTCTATAACTATAGTGCAACACCACAACCAAGGAATGGACATTGATACAATCTATCCATCTTATTTACTCTTATTCAACTTCCACCAGCTTTATATGCATTCATTTGTGTGTGTGTGTGTGTGTGTTTGTGTGTGTGCGTGTGTGCGTGCATGTGTTTTGTTCTATGCAATTCTATCACATGTGTAGATTTCTGTGACCACTGCCACAGTCAAGATACAAACAGTCCATCATCACCAGGATCCTTTTATAGCCATAGCCACCTCACCCCCTCCCTTCCTTCCTAACCCCTGGAAACCACTAATCTCCTCTTCATCTCTATAATTTTGTCATTTCAAGAATGTTATATAAATGGAATCATACAGTATTTGATTTCGAGTCTGGCTTCTTTCACTTAGCACAATTCCCTGGAAATTCATCCAAGTTGTTATATGTACTAGTAATCCTTTTCATTTTTATTGCTGAATACTATTCCACAGTTTTTTTTTTTTAATCCATTCAGCAGTTCAAGGACATCTGGGTTATTTTCAGCTTGGAGCTATTACAAACAAAGCTGCTATGTACATTTAAGTACAGATTTTTTGTGTGTGTGAGCACAAGTTTTCATTTCTCTGGGATAAATGCCCATGAGCATAATTGCTGGATGTTATAGTAGTTGCATCGTTAGTTTTGTAAAAAAAAACCTGCCAAACTGTTTTCTAGAATACCACTATCCATGATACGTTTCACATTGTATATTCTCACTAGTAATATATGAGTGATTCAGTTTCTCTGTACCCCAGTCAGCACCTGGTTTTGTTGCTATTTTTTTATTTTAGCCATTCTGATAGACATGTGGTGACATCCCATTGTGGTTTTAATGTGTATTTTCCTGGTGGATAATGATGTTGAACATCTTTTCATGTGCTAACAGTGTCTTCTGAGGTACTCATCCTTCCTTATGTATGTATGTATTTTCCATATTTATTGAGATATAATTGACATATAAGTTTAAGGTGTACAATTGATAATTTGATCCACATATATGAAGATCATTCTCAACTAATGATTGGGTTATGTCTCAATAAACCTATCTTGAGTTGAAAATATCACATTGAAAATGCAGTCAATACACTTAACCTACCAATCAACCACAGGTTAGCCTAGCCTATCTTAAATGTGCTCAGAACACTTACATTGTATGCCTAGAGTTGGGAAAAATCACCTAACACAAAGCCTATTTTATAATAAAGTATTGACCAACTCATGTTAACTTATTGAATACTGTACTGAAAGTGAAAAATAAAATGGTTGTCTGGGTGAGTGTGTAGATTATTTAACCTTGTGATCACATGGATGATTGGGAGCCGTGGTTCCCTGCTACTGCCCAGCATTATAAGATAGTATGATATTGCATATTGTCAGCCTGGGAAAAGATCAACATTCAGAATTCTAAGTACAGTTTTCTACTGAATGCATATTGCTTTTGCACCACGATAAAGTTGAAAAATTATTGGTCAAACCATCATAAGTCAGGGACCATCTATATTATGAAGTGGTTATCACAATAAGGTTAGTTAACACCTCCATCACTTTACATAATTGCCATTTATTTTTCTGGTGAGAATACTTAAGATTTACTGTCTATGTAATTTTCAAGTATATAATACAATATTGTTAACTATAGTCACTGTGCTGTACATTAGATTCCCGGAACTTATTTGTCTTATGACTGGAAGTTTGTGCCCTCTGACCACTATCTCCTCATTATCCCTACCCCCAGCCTCTGGAAACCTATTCTAGTCTCTGTTTCTATGAGTTCAGTTCGTTTAGATTTTACAGATAAGTGAGATCATACACTATTTGCCTTTCTCCCTTTTAAGTTATTTCACTTAGCACAATGCCCTCCAGTTTCCTCTGTGTAGTTGCAAATGGTAGGATTTCTTTGTTACTTTTTTATGGCAGAAAAATATTCTATTGTATATGTACATATTCCATTACATGTAGAGGATAAATAATATATAAAAATCATATATACACGTCACATTTTCTTTATCCATTCATCCACTGATGAATACATAAGTTGTTTCCATGTCTTGGCTCTAGAGAATGTGGGAGTGCAATGATCTCTTTGGCAACCAGATTTCAAATCTTTTGGATATATTTCCAGAGGAGGAGTTGCTGGATCATATGGCAGTTCTATTTTTAATTTTTTGAGAAACCTCCATCCTGTTTTCCATAGTGGCTGCACAAATTTACATTCCCACTAACAGTGCACAAGGAAGCCCATCCATTCTTGACAGGGCCATTGCATAGGAAATAGTCCCTCTCTCTTCCAGGCTTGGCCTCTTCCCAAACAGAGACAGAAGAGGTGCCTTCCACAGAATCCCATGCCCAACCCCGGGTAACTTGTAACTTCCTGCTGAAAAGCTGCCTCCTTCATCAGACCCTCATCTCTAAGTGGGCAGAGGCAGTTTTGCTCAGCTCAGAATCATCCCCAGCCAACATATTGCTTGTCACAGATCAAGTGACATTTCTTCAATGAATGAATAATAAAAAACAGAATGACTTCAGTGTTAAAAAGAGGTGTTGGCACAGAGAAAGAATGGATTAAGGAACCGGGCGAGGCATGGTGGTTGTCACCCCATTAACCACTCTGTAGGCCAGCTGTGGAGCTAAACCTGGTGCCCAGAACTTGACCCGGCGCGTGCGCAGCGCTCTCCGCTCGGCCCCGCCCCAACCCCGCCCCTCAGTACTTCTCTTCAGGCCCCTCTACGGTCAGCAACCAATTAGGGAGAGGAGGCGGTCCCGGTTGGCGCGGTGCTCCTTGGGTAGTGTCCATAGTTACTGTTGCTAAGGCTCCCGCTCGCCGGAAGTGGTGGGATTCAGAAGTTTTGGGAACCTGAGCCTGAGAGAGGTCAAGGGTCAGTGCAGAGCCTGGAGGAGATGGTGAAGCAGACCATCCAGATTTTCGCGAGGGTGAAGCCTACTGTCCGGAAGCAGCAACAAGGGGTACGGGCAGCGAGGGCGCCGGCGCGGCGGGGCCTCCCAGGCAGGGGAGGGACGGCACGCGGGGCGCTAGGCTGGGGCGGGGGGTCGCCTCAAGAGTCCTGCATACTCTGCCGAGGCGCCCGGGCCGCCAAGCAGACACCAGTGTCCCGCTGTCAGGGTAGACACCCAGGTCACTCTCGCCCAGCAGAGCACCCCCCCCCCCCCCCCCCCCACCTCGGGCGCGGACGCCGTGCACAGACCCCCTACGGGCCCCTGGGCACGTGTATTCACGCAGGGCCAACGAGTGCGTGTGCGTGTTCGTGCGCGCACACAGGGACCGCGCCTCAACCCGGTGGCCTTATCGCACCTTTCCTGGGAGCGGTGACGCAGCTGTGTATACTCTGCGCAAAGATGCGCCCAAACGTATGTTTCTCACCCGGGCAGAACGTGTCATCAAGAGATGCGTGTCCATACATGTCTGAGATGTTACAGATAATGTAGGTAGATACACACCAAAAACATATCTCTGTGGCCCTGCGCACAGTGGACCCTTAGGAATTTGTTGCCTAACTACATTGCGTTGTGCAACACAATCATGAACCTGTGACGTATGCTTATTGCAGATGTAGATATTTTTGCATCCCTAAACAACGAATACACATACACTCTTCATTCTGAAAACGTTAACTGAGCATTTACTAGGTGCTTCCTCTAGTGTGCTAAACTCAGAGGTATGGAGAAGGTTAAGTCATTGCCCTTGCCATGAGCAGGGATGTTTGGTGTGCTTCTTAAATGCTTCAAAACCTGGTTTTTTTTCTCCCGAGAAAGAGCATGGTTGTTCTCACCACTCAGGTGTTTTGTCTACATTATCTCTGATTCTCAGGAGAATCCTGCAAGGTTGATGTCATTTTCCTCATTTTGTAGATGAGGAAGGAGAGTCTCAGGTAGATTAAATAATGTGGCCAAGCCATCCACTCAATGAGAGACAGAACACTGATTTTAATTAAGGACTTTTTATTCTAAAGTTCTTAGCTCTTCAGACAAAACTTTTTTTTGCCTCCCAAAGTGGAATAGGTAAGGGCATTCTGGGTCTTACTCATGAGTGCCTGGAATGGGTATATTATTAATAATATTTTATATCTACCCATATGTACAATGTGTATATGTGTAACAGTATATCATAATGTAGCATTTGCCTTGTGAAATTTGTGTATTTAAAGCAAGAAATAGACATCTTTGTCATCATTGTCATGAACAGTTTTTCTACTCATGGAATACTTTAAGATGCATGAGAAAAGTCCAAAGAAAATACGTGGCTTTTTTTTTAAGGAATAAAACAGTGTAGAAAGAAACCATTGATATCTTCCCATTTTCTCTTCTATTATATTCACTTACAAGAAGGTTTTTAAAAGTGCATCATCCATACCAAGTGTTTTATATGTAAAGTCCCTATGTACTTCTTCAGACTCTTAGCCAAAAATATGGGGCTTGTCTACATAGATTCAGCAGTGGGAAGCAGGTGCTTCAAGATTGGGGGGAGGGGTGGGAGTGAAGGTGGGGAGGGGGTTGATAGAGAATCTTGGAGGTAACTTTGAACTTTCCCTTTTTTTAAAGTTCAGTGTTTGGGTATTTTACTGTGCCTTCTTTTGCATTTTTTTAAAAATGTTTATTTATTTATTTTGAGAGACAGAGACAGAGCATGAGCAGGGGAGGAGCAGAGAGAGAGACACAGAATCCAAAACAGGCTCCAGGCTCCGACCTGTCAGCACAGAGCCCGACGCGGGGCTCGAACTCACAAACCGTGAGATCATGACCTGAGCCGAAGCCGGACGCTCAACTGACTGAGCCACCCAGGCGCCCCTCTTTTGCATTTTTTTAAGTTTATTTATTTATTTTGAGAGAGACAGAGAGCGTGAGTGGGGGAGGGGCAGGGAGAGAGGGAGAGGGAGAATCCCAAGCAGGCTCTGTGCTGTCAGCCCAGAGCCCGATGCAGGGTTCAAACTCAGGAAACTGTGAGATCATGACCTGAGCTGAAACCAAGGATGCCTAACTGACTGAGCCACCCAGGTGCCCCTTCTGCATTTCTTTGGTGAGGTCCTGTGGAGTGGATTGCTCAATACTCCAGGGAGTATTTGTGGGTCTCGTACTGTATTTTTATAATGGCATATTCTTACCAAGTTGCAACATTATGCACATACACAAAAATAAGAGAACACAGATGAATGCATTTTGAGTTAGTGTATCCCTGCTTTCCCTTAGACATCCCACTTTTTAGCACCCTTTTTGCTCCTGAGAGATGTATGGTTATGCAGCCTGTAACATTCACCCAAGAGAAATTCAAAGGTATTTTTCTTTCTTTCCTCTTCATTTTGGGGCTCCATGACTTCATTAGTCTTTTTCCTTCAGGCACTATAAAGTAAATGGTAATAATTTATGGAATGGTAACTTAGAAGCTACATTAGACAAACATCTGATAATTTTAGCAATCGCCATGCTTTTAATTTGTATAGTGCTTTTAATACATTTAAAAACATGGTTACATTTGTCCTTGCATTTCTTCTAATTGTCTTCTAGGTATAAAAATCCCACTGTGTCTCAAATTTAAGTATCGTTATGACTAAATGTAGAAAGTCCCTTTCTGGCTGAAAGGGACTTTTCTTTAATGCCTCAAAGAATGGCTTAATCAGAGAGGTAGAGGGTCACTCTTCTTATTGTAGTCGATGGTCCTTTCTGTCTTGTGAGCACTGAGTGTTACAGAATTTTTGAAAACGTGTGACTCACATTATAAGGAGTGCCTCACTCTTGTATGTTTCATGTCTTACACACCCCTTTCACTCACCTGTGTAGCCATTAACTTTTTTTTTCTTTAAGTGTAGTGCCCCACAGGATATAATTTTTAAGTGTCTCTTGAGAAAATCTAGCCATGGAAAGTCTCAGACCTGATGCCATTACTTTCTACAAATAATTTTATTTTACAGGATGACTTTTCTGCATGAATTCTTCACGTTTTAAGTGAGAGGGTTCAATAAAAATCTGCTTAGGAACATTATTTAGACTTTTGGGAGATTCAGGCAGGCTTTTACTTGTTTAAGAATATGACTTTTCCCCCATAATCAAGCATCTAAATGAGTCTTAAACAGGAAATATTGCCTGTCAGAAAGAATTTTATTTCCTGGTGAAAGACAAGAAGTCTTTTTTCAAAAAAAACGCTAAATCTAATGACTAACATTTTTTATGGTGCATTACAAAATGCTTCCATTTCCATGACATCATTTATCCCCACAGCAATCTTGTAAGGGAGGCAATTCTGTTTTCCTCATTTTATGAATAAAGGAACTGAGATTCGGAACGTGGTGGCTGGTCATGCAGCTGGTAAATTGAGCTCAGTGTTGGATGCAAGTCTGTGGGTACCAAATCTTACACTATTCTTTATTCCACATGACTTCTTTATAGGCTTGAGTCTTGATTTTCCTGGCCAGTAAATAAAGGAGTAGGTAACCAAGAAGAGAATCAGAGCATTTACGGTTGTAAGGGGGTTGGTGGAGACCCTTCATTTCCATATCACTTTAGAGAGGTTAAGTGATTCCTCCCAGGTCCCTTACTAATTAGTGGCTGAACTGGGAGGAGAACCTTGAAGGTGACATCAAAGACATGAATTACATATGTCTTTTGAAACCACATGTCTTTTATCAAATGCCTGAATATGTCTCACGGAAACTTGGGCTGCTTTGAATATAACTTGAATTAGAGCATTCTTGTGAGCTCCCTGAGAAGTCCCAGACCCAGTCCTTTGATCTGCCTCGGCCACTTTGTAAATGCTCAGAAATGCTTGTTGGTTGTAGTAAGATGTTAATTGCTGGCACATAATTCCAGAGCAGTACTTAGATTGATGTCCTGCTTTCAGAACTATTAGAGACACTCAAATGCTCAAATTGGAATATTAGATCATTCAAAGGTGAGCTGAGCTTGGGTAGAGCACCAATTTAGGTTTTACCTCTTTTCCAGTTCTGTATATTTGTTTGAGTCTGCACACAATTCAGAGGCGAAGTATCCAAATTATACTATGTTATGGTCTATCTTGAAAGTATAATTTTTGTACAATCACAGTGCCTATCATGATAACATGTTCATAGTTCAAGCCTTAATTTTACCGTGATATGTTCATTGGTTGTCTTCATGTTTGCAGATTTATTCCATAGATGAAGATGGAAAATTAACACCTAGCTTGGAAATTATCGTACCTCACGATTTGGCAGATGGATTTGTGAATAATAAGCGAGAAAGCTACAAATTTAAGTAAGTTTATCATTCTCTTTCATTTGTGTTTCACTATGGAACTCTTGTGGTGCATTAATATGCACCGTGAAAGCATTAGTACCATTTCTCAGGGGAGAGTGTAGTGTGGTTCTCGATCTCCTCCAGTAGGTAGATTTCAAATTGTCTTTTCATTGCTGTGCCTACAGTTGAAAAGAGGGTGTATTTCTCTATCCAAGATGCTGTCCCAAGATCCCAGCCTTTCTTTGCTGCATCTGCTTATCTAGTGTTGTCCTTTTCCTACGTGGCCTACTATGGTTTGACACTTACAGGAAGCTCAGTGTAGGACTAAACTTTATTAAAGTCAAGAACTTATGTGCCCTGTATAGATGAACCTTCTTCACAACATAAATGATATGTGGACCTCATATGCCCGTATGTATGCTCCATATCGGTATTGTTTAAGGTAGCGACCACTAGCCCACAGGTAGCTCTTAAGCACTTGAAATGTAGCTGTTGCCTGAATTGGGATGTGCTCTAAGTATAAAATAGATGAAGGAGTTTTGAAGGCTTAGTGTGAAAAAAAAAAAAAAAAAAGAAGAATGTAAAACATCTCAAGAATTTTTTCATATTGATTGCCTATTAAAATGATAACACTTTGGGAGGCGCCTGGGTAGCTCAGTCGGTTAAGCGTCAGACTTTGTCTCAGGTCATGATTTTGCGGTTTGTGGGTTCGAGCCCCGCATCAGGCTCTGTGCTGACAGCCCAGAGCCTGGAGCCTACTTCGGATTCTGTGTCTGTCTCTCTCTCTACCCCTCCCCACTTGTGCTCTGTGTCTCTCTCTCTCATGAAATGAATGAACATTAAAAAAAAATGGTAACGTTTTGGCATATATTGGATTCAAAGCAGATTATTAAAATTAACTTTACGTGTTTCTTTCTTAAGAAAACAGTGGCTACTGGAAAATTTTAAATTACATATATACTCACATTTATGGATTGCATGATATTTCTTTTGGACACTGCTGAACTGTAGGGATCAGGTGCAACGTACCCAACAGCCACCCCTAGATTGTCATCAGTGCCTTTGGTCCAGATTCTCTTTGAGTAGCCAGTCTTTGAATTGGGGCGGGGGAGGCGGGGGGGTTGGTGTGGTTTGGGCTACTTTGTGCTGCCTTTATTCTGTAGTTTCAGATTGTGCTGGTTTCTTTCATGCCTACTTTTGACTTTTAAAGCAGTTTGAGCCCAAGTTAAAGCCATATTTGATCTCTGCCTGAATTTAGGGAGTGGATTTCTGGGTCCTGCTGAAAGAATCCTAATTGCTGTCTTGCATTTCTCTCCAGGCTGCTTTTTTTTTTTTTAATGTTTATTTATTTATTTTGAGAGACAAAGAGAGTGGGGGGAGGGGCAGAGAGAGAGGGAGAGAGAGAATCCTAAGCAGGCTCAGTGCTGTCAGCGCAGAGCCCAACATGGGGTTTGATCTCATGAACCATGAGATTATGACCTGAGCTGAAACCAAGAGTCAGACGCTTAACCAACTGAGCCCCCCAGGTGCCCCTCTTCCCAGGCTATTTGCACGGGCCCTGTTTTAATAGTTTCTGCTCCTGAGCTTTGCATAAAACCCATCCAGATATTGTTTATGGTTCTCTCTTTCTCTAATTCTTATTTATTCCTCTTTATTTATGTATGTCTCGTGTAAGTTCTCTTTGGTCTTGACAGCTTACCCTTTGTGCCTCATTTATATATTTCTCCTCCCACCTGTACCCCATCTGCTTGTGTCTCCTTGTATCATAAGCAAAGGTGGGATCACTAGCACGTGGTTGCAGAGTGAGGTGGTCCTCACCCTGTCTTTTTGGCTTCCTGTTGCCTTTCGTTGTCTTCTTTAAGGAGTAGGGTTATAAAACATGACTTATTTTTTGTGAAGCGGGCCATTTCCCACTGATGTAAGCATGCTGTAAGCCTACTTGGGCTTTCATGACAGCTGGGCAAAGACCGTCTCTAAAAAGCCACAGTTTGCTGAAACAGTTTATTCAGCATGATTCTATGTGATTGTTAGGAAGCGATTGGCCATGTCTCTATCTATGGGCCCTTTCCAAAGTATTTTTTATATTATGTAGGTACAAATAGTGCCTTTAAACATGTTCATTGAAAAAGTGTTATTTGCTGGGGCACCAGCTCAGGTCATGATCTCCTGGTTCATGAGTTTGAGCCCTGCATTGGGCTCTGTGTGGGACAGCATGGAGCCTGCTTGGGATTCTCTCTCTCCCTTTCTCTGCCCCTTCCCCACTTGCACACACTCACTTGTACTTTCTCTCAAAATAAATAACAAATAAGCTTTTTAAAAAAGAAAAAGGGTTATTTGCTTATTTTTAAAGTTTATTTATTTACGTCAAAGGAGAGAGTGAGAGAGAGCATGAGTGGGGGAGGGGCAGAGAGAGAGAGAGAGAGAGAGAGAGGGAGAGAGAGAGAATCCCAAACAGGCTCCACAGTGTCAGTGCAGAGCCCAATGTGAGGCTCGAACTCACAACCGTGAGATCATGACCTGAGCTGAAATCAGAGTGAGGTGCTTAACTGACTAAGCCACCCAGATGTCCCTATTTGCTTATTTTTAATCCTCTTATTCATTCTTTCTAAGTCTCTAGATTAAAGATATTGGCTTTAGTATTTCAAATAAAGAGATTAATCAAGTATTTAACTTTAACCCATGTTCGGAGGTAAATATTTCAGCATTTTAAGGGTGTTTTTTCCCTAGAAAATTCATTCATTCAATCAACCAATATTTATTGACCCTCCACTGTATGCCTTATAATGGCTAGGAATACAGCAGGGAGCGCAGCCAAAGCCCTGCTCCCATGGTGCTTACATTTTAGTGCGAGGAGATGGTTAGGCAGATCAGAAGTGCAGTATATATCAGAAAGTGTAAAGTGCCGTGGAGAAAACGTATGTCAGGCTGGGGAATAAGGAGTGCTGGGAAGAGGGGCAGCAAAGGGGAGGGATGGTTCCAGTGTTCATAGGGCAGTCAGGGAAGGTGTTATAGGAAGCTGCTAGTTGAGCTTGAAGGAGGGGAGGAAGTCAGACATTCAGCTATCTGAGGGATTGGGATTCCAGGCAAAGGAGATGCGAAGAGTGAAGAGCGAGTCCCTGAGGTGGGAGAGTGCTGGCATGTCTGAGGCAGAGTAAAGGGATCTGTGTGGCTGCAGGAGAGTGAGCAAGGGGAAGAGAGGGGAAGAAGAAGGTTAAAGGGGCGACAGAGTGACCAGATCGTAGGGAGCCCTGTAAGTCACTGTAAGGATTCTTTTGGGGGAGAAGTCATCGTAAGCTTTTTCTTCCCAAAACGTTATGGGAAGGTAATGGAGGGTTTTGAGCAGAAGAATGAAATAATTTCACTTACATTTTAGCAGGATCATTTCTCCTGGCATGTGAAAATAGACCGTAAGATTCTACTCAGACAGCTGTTTCAAGAGAGACCAGGCAAGAAACTATGGTAGCTTGGGCTGGAGTAGTAGCAAGTGGAAATGTTGAGAAATAGGTGGATGCTAGATGTATTTTGAAGGTTAGAGCTGACAGAGTTGGCCGATGGGTTGGATATAGAGTGTAATGGAAGGAGAGGGGTCAAGGGTGCCCTAAGGGTTTTGGACTGAATTTTCGGAAGGATGGAGTTGTTGTTTGCTAGGATGAGGAAGGTCAGTAAGAGCAAGTTTGGGATGGGAAGAGATGAGCATGTGCCAGATTTGCCCTGAAATTTACAAAGAGCCTACGCAACTTCCTGGTAAGTGAAAGGACCTCCAAGGAATCAGGACACTTAAGGTTTGTCTCAGGGAGCATTATTGATTAGCTCCAGGGCCATGCGTAAATTGCTTTATCTCCCTGGGCCTCAGGTTCCTCCTCTGTAAAAGATTCCACCGAACTTCTTAAGCTCTGTGGTCCTATTTTGTTCTTCCGTGGTTTTCAGAAGCTAGTTGATCATAATGGCTCTTCAAATTACTATGTAACTACATTATATAAAATAAAATATTTTGGGATGATGATATTTGGTCTTTAATTAACATTGTATGATTTATTGAAATACCTGCCATCTCTTTGCATGGCGGTGGATGTAATTCCTATTAGGGAGGTGGAGTTGGGAATGGCTGATTGATTCCCTCAGGCATCACCAGCCTGGTTAAAGAAGCAAATTGGCCTTATCATCATCATCCTCAAAAGCGCTGTTGGGTCTGTGCTCAGGTGAGCATTTGAACAGCCATGTCCCCAGTGTTAGGTCAGCATTCATATCCGAAGGGGTGCACCTCATGGGTTTTGAGTATTCTGGGCACAGTTGGTAAGTACTACTGTCTAAGATAAAATCTTGCCTGCAAAATGACATGGTAGCCAGAGGGTCTGACAGTCTCTCTTTGTATGGTTTCATTGTTTGCTTCTTCAAAAGGGAGGTTGAGAAGCTCTAAGGAACTTTTGAAGTTAACGTTGATTAAAGACAATGAATTTCATTCCATTTAGATTTCCCACCCATCTCCAGGCATCCTTCTGAACTCCTTCATAGTGCAAATAGTCCCACATTTCATGTAGTCTCTACTGTAATTGAACATGTGTCTGACTCACTTGTGAGTCACAAGTGAGACACGTAGACCAAAGGTTCCTAAGCCACTCTGAAAGCTGCTTCAGATGCCCTCAACATGTTTGTTTTACAGGTTTTGCTTTAAAGCCACACCACCCCTAATTTTGATTTTGAACAAATTTAAATACTCAGGAGAGGTAGAAGAATAATGTGATTGCCTCTCCTCTACGCTTGGTGGAGGATTCACCAATTGTTAACATTTTGCCCTATTTGTTTATGCTTCCCTTCTTTCTCTCCCTTACTCCCCCTCCTCCTTTCCTTCCCCATTTCTCTCTCTCTTACTTTCTTTGTGATCTTTTTTTAATGTTTATTTATTTTTGAGAGAGAGAGAGAGAGAGAGTGCGAGTGGGAGAGGGACAAGAGAAAGAGGAAGAGAGAGAATCCCAAATGGGCTCCACGCTGACAGCAGAGAGCCTAATGCGGAGCTTGAACTCACGAACTGAGATCATGACCTGAGCCAAAATCAGGAGTCAGATGCTTAACCCACTGAGACACCCCGGCACCCCTGTTCATGATCTTGTAATGAGGACCATACTTGCTGGTAGCACCTTCCCACACTATAAAAGAATATTATGTGTCTCCTACCCCAGGTTTCCCACTGTGCCTGTGCCCCTGTACCAAGCTCAGTGCCATTGGGAGAAGAGCAGCATTGACACCATTCTACCTCCCTGAGGCCCTGGCCTGGCCAATCTGATAAAGCCTTTTCTTTGCAGGACAGGTCTGTCTTCATTTACTTTTTGACTTTTGATTCACCATCAACCAAATGGGACAAAACTATCCTGCAAATTAAGTCACTGAGGCAGCGCCCATTAATGGAAAATCAACTTCAGTTCACGATTTTAAAACTAAGTTCTATAATCATACATTTCACAGCTGTGTTCTTCCCTTACAGGTCAGACATCAGAAGTTCTTTGGGTGTTTACATCCTGTTCTTGGGTTTCCATTTCACGCACTTATCTGGATTTGAATTTGATGCCAGTTGCAGACACTGTCCCTCTTGAGACCTAAAGAACACACAGTTTATTATTTGGTTCAAAGCTGCTGCAGTTTTTCAGAGGGATTTATTGTGCAGATCTTGTCAAAGCAATACTGTTTACCCACCATGTGTATACAGGGGTACAACAGTGCAGTGTGGTTGGGACTACAGGGCAAACATTGTGTTAGGTTAGGTAAGCCCAGTGATGTAAATATGGGGTCATTTACAAAGCTTTTGGGAAAAAAGTATTAATCCAATTGTGTTTGAAGCTCAGCCTTGAAATAATCACCACTCTCATATTTGCAGATTTCAAAGAATTTTTGATCAGGGTGCAAACCAGGAGACCATTTTTGAAAACATTGCCAAACCAGTTGCCGAGAGGTAGGATTTCCTATGTTTTGTTCGATGGGTTAGTGGTTTTCATCTTGTCTTCAATTTTCAGATAATTGTGGTAATGTCCTTCGGTGTATCAATTATATACTCAGGCTACAGGGCATGTCATGATGATAGTATTAATACCTTCTATCCATGTAGCTGTTTGTTTTAGATTTAGAAGCTGAGCCTCAAGACAAACCAGTGAGGTAGACAGAATAGCCATTATTACTCCCATTTTTTTTTTAAACGTTTATTTATTTTTGAGACAGAGAGAGACAGAGTATGAACAGGGGAGGAGCAGAGAGAGAGGGAGACACAGAATCCGAAACAGCCTCCAGGCTCTGAGCGGTCAGCACAGAGCCCGACACGGGGCTCGAACTCATGGACCGTGAGATCATGACCTGAGCCGAAGTCGGATGCTTAACTGACCGAGCCACCCAGGTGCCCCTATTACTCCCATTTTAAAAGATACATACCTCTCTGAGGATTGGAGAGATTAAGAGATTAAGTGACGTGCTCAGGATTGCATGGCTAGTGGTGGTGGACTCCTGGGTGGTTTTCTGTTAACTGCAGGGCTCTTTCATCAATACAGCATTTCAAACATATGGTTGGAGGGATGAAGGATGAGGTATGGGTGACACCTGGGAGGCCTACTAATGGTTGACCCAGCTGTACCTCAGTGTAATAACTACTTTTCAAAGCTTGGTCCTTAGTTCTTACATCCCTTGTGTTTCTACATATTTAGACAGTTCTAAGCTACTGACCGTTGGAACCAAGCTCACATGAGAATACCCAATAAATCAGAATGCCATTGTATTAGTATATATTGGCAAAGTCTCTTTGGGACCAGACTCTCAAAGTCTCTTTGGGACCTTTGATAAGCACGGTCTCCTCTTATAGGGAATCTGTATGGGAAACTACTACTACTTAAGGTTATTTTCTGATCCTGACATTAGTTGGATAATTTTGATGATCTCATAATCCCCAAATACATCTGTCTTTATGCTTACAATAAAAAATGTACAGACAGTCCCCAACTTAGGATGGTTCAGTTAATGATTGGTCAACTTTAGGGTGGTGTGAAAGTGATAGGCATTCAGTAGAAATCCTATTTTGAATTTCGAATTTTGACCTTTTCCTGGGCTCGGGATACACAGCACAGTGCTCTCTCATGATGCTGGGCAGAGGCAGCGAGCACAGCTCCCTGTCAGCCACACGATCACAAGGGTCAGCAACCAATGCTCTTACAACCATTCTGTCCCCATATAACCATTCTGTTTTTCACTTTCAGCACAGTATTTAATAAATTACATGAGGTATTCAACACTTTAGTATAAAACAGGCTTTGTGGTAGATGTTTTTAGCCACCCGTAGGCTAATTAAGGTTCTGGGCACACTGAAGGTGGGCTAAGCTGAGCTATGATGTTCGGTAAGCTAGGTGTATTAAGTGCATTTTCAACTTAGGGTGTTTTCAACTTACTGTGGGTTTATCGGATGGAACCTCATTGTAGGTGGAGGAAGATCTATACCTGCTAAATAGACCCATTTTTAATTCCACTAATCGGTGTACCCTCTCCCACAGACATTGCTGGAAACTCATTGTCACCTTTTGTCTTTCAAACTCCTTTGTTTTATGAATCTTACTCAAACTAAGTCTTTCTCTTTTAATACAATCTTTCTCCATGGTGGGTGAAATACAGTTGAGTAGGCTTCGGCTATTTTAGTTACAGTCACAGTTCAATAACCTCTTTAGGTTAAATTCAGATCTCCTTGGGGTGCCTGGGTGGCTCAGTTGGTTAAGCCTCTGACTCTTGATTTTGGCCCAGATTATGATCTCGTGGTTCAGGAGTTGAGCCCCACATTGGGGCTGTCAGTGCGGAACCTGCTTGGGGTTCTCCTTCTCATCCCCTTTCTCTGCCCTTCCCCTGCTCATGCTTGTGCTCTCTCTCTCCTTCTCTCTCTCTCGCAAAACAAATAAACTTGAAAAAAAAATTCAGAGCTCCTTGACTGGATGTCACACTTGTCTAAAATTCTCTTCCTTTTAGTCATCTTTTGGGTTATGTCATTTTTCAGATAGCTGACCTCATTTTGAAATTTCCTAAAATCATTCAGGGAGGGAGCCTTCGTTTCAGTTTCCTGGATGTCTGGTATTTCTTCTCATTACTAATGAGCTCTTCCATCTTGAGCCCACCTCCCCTCCAGCTCTTGTTGGGTCTCTGGGCCTGGAATCATCTTCCTTCAGAGATCTGCATGGTTGTCCTTGAAGTCTTGCTCCTTTGTCAGCTTCTCAGGAAGGCCTTCCTTTATTAGCTGCATTTGAAATAGCACTCCCTTTCACCCTTCCCCATTTTATTTTTTTTAGCACTTATCACCATCTGACATACTACCTAGTTGGGTTGTTTATTAGTGTTCTGGTCCATCCTCCTCTAGAACAAAAGCTCCACAAAGGCTGGGATTTGTTTTGTTCACTGACTGGACAATGACACCCAATCCGATGATGATGAGATTTCAAGAATGACAGGCATTTTCATCCAGGCTGCCCAAGTTGTTCCTAGTGGAGCCTGTCTTTCAGCAATAGGAAACATTCCTCTTTGTCCTTTTTAGTACTTACCTCCTTGTATCCCATTTTTCCTGAAAATATTTTTGCTATTTTATTTTTTTCTGTTAGCCTTTATCTAGTTTATCTTTCTCGATCTCTTAATTCAACTTCCCTGTGACCTTTTGTTTTACTATCTAAGTAAAAGATAGCTGGCCTTTGCTTTTCAGCCACACTCAGAGCCCCTGACCTGTACTTGGCTATTTGAACCTGTTTGTATCTATTATGATTATGATAATGATGTTTGGAGCCATTCTTCCGATTTTAATTTATTTTTTCCACTTAACCATACTTTCCATTTTTTCCTCTTTTGCTGTTTGCTGGTTTGACTGTACTTGCCACTGCTGCTGATATCCATTTTCTCCCTCAAGGTGTACGTTGTACTTCAGCCACTCCAGTGTTGTTGAAGTTCAGATATTTAAACTCATTCTTTTGTTTTGTTTTGTTTTTTGTTTTCCCCTCAATATCTAAAGTTTCTCCCCCTGTCTGTCTCTCACTTCGCACACTTTCACTTTGCCTTTCCTCCTTTTACAATCTCCAGTGTTGGGACCAGCTGGTAACTGCATTCTGGATTGTTGTTAATCATTTTTATCATCAGCCTTTATTCGTATTTATCTCTGAGTGAATATTTGTTTCTTTGCTCATCACTGTTTCTTATACTTATGTCTACTTCTTGAATTCCTTTTGAGTATGGCTGGTAATCATCCTCTAATAATTTCTTAGAGAGTTCAAGACTGGGGAACTTTTGGAAGCTTTTCACAGTTAAAATGGAATTTGGGTATACAATAATTCTAGCTTAAACATTCCCTTCTCGTGGGGCGCCTGGGTGGCTCAGTCGGTTAAGCGTCTGACTTCAGCTCAGGTCATGATCTCATGGTTCATAGGTTTGAGCTCCACGTCGGGCTCTGTGCTGACAGCACAGAGCCTGCTTGGGATGCTCTTTCTCCCTCTGTCTCTATCCTTCCCCCACTTGCTCGCTCTCTCTCAAAATAAATAAATAAACTTAAAAACAATTTCCTTTCTCTTGTAACTGTGAAGACACTGCTCTATTGCCTCTTTGCCAGCAGTGTTGCTGAAGAGATGTCAATGTCAATCTGTATCTTAGTTCTTAGGAAATGCCTTTTTTTTTTTTTTTTTTCTTTTCTGGAAGTTTTTAGGATGTTTGGATTTTGTTCTTTTTTTAATGGAATTTCATATCAGTGAATCCCTTGATAGTCTAGGTATGGCTATTTTTTCATGTATTCATGTCTCATTCGGCCATTTCTGCTGAAAACTCTTTACATATTCAAGCTCGAGTGTTAGGTTATCACACTGTTAATATCTTTAATAATTAACACAATAATTCCCTTCCCTCCAACTTATTTTTGGAACTTCTGTTTCTATAACTAGCACTTCTCTCCTCCCAATATTATAACTGTCCATTCATAGTCCCCATCTCTTTGTTTTTTGGTTCTGAGTCCTGAAAGAATTTGTTAGCTCAGTGTTCTAGCATGGTAATTTCCTTTTCAGCTGTGCTTTTCATTCTTTGTCACCTGCCTCTCACATTTTTAATTTTAGCAATTTTATTTTTCACTTCTAGGAGATGGAAACAAAGTCTGTTCTTGTTTATTGATATGATATTCTTGCTTTTCACTCTGAAGACAATTATTATCTTCCTTTGAATTGGCTTTTTTTCTATATACCTTTTTTTTTTTATGTTTATGCTCTACTATTGCTTTCCTCATATTTCATATTTCCCTCAGATACATATTTCCCTCAGGTACATATTTCCCTCAGATATTTGATGCTTTTAAGAAATACTTGCTATTCCCCCATGAAGATTAGTCTTCAGGAATACATGCTCAACAAAAATCCAGCCACTCAACTCGGCCCTTTGAAGGCTGTTCTGTTGGGTTAACCCATTGTAGCTTAATCCTGGTACTGTATACAATTAAAGCTAAATAAAATTAGTGCTATTTCTTTCCAAAGTTGTGTAATTCAGGAGCCTTACTAATTTAGACTCATCTTTTCCTACTTAAGTCAAAAAGTGACGTGATTGCATGACTACAGAACTGCATGCCAGTGGTGAGAAGTTATAAAACTTTACATTTGTGTCACTGGAAATTAAGTAAAAGAATCCTTGTGGTTAGTTGTTTATTATTTAGTACATCCCCCCTAGGAAGCATTTTATCATTCTTCCTCTTTTGAACTTTGATTTTTCTGAAATATATCCTATGCAAAATCAACCTTTTATCATATTAATTCACTCATTGGTTTTGGACTAATTTTTTATAAAGATAAAATTTAGTAGGTGCGCAAGTGTGTGTAGTATATGGTATTGCACCATATGAAAGAGCTTGTAGTTTTTTGTTTTTAATTTTATTATTGAAGTATAGTTGACATACAATATTATATTCATTTCAGGTGTAAGGAACTTGTGATTTTATTTGATATCTCACTCAGTGTTATTCTTCTCAAGCTGGGGTGCATCTATCTTGGGAGGATGTGGTGGTCATGGGGATGCCTGACCACCACTTCAGGGGATGCCTGAAGCCACAAGCCAAACCTGGCACATCATCCTGGAGGGTGAATCATCACCTGGAGGGTGAATTTTAGTGAAAAATTTAAGGAGAGAATGTTGAAGTCTAAACTTTTCTGAGGTCCCATCACATGCACTTGAAATTCAAAAGAATCCCAGGTCTTTGTGGTGCCTGGGTGGCTCAGTTGGTTAAGCGCCCGACTTCGGCTGGGGTCATGATCTCATAGTTCGTGGGTTCGAGCCCCATGTCAGGCTCTGTGCTGACAGCTCAGAGCCTGGAGCCTGTTTCAGATTCTGTGTCTCCCTCTCTCTCTCTGCCCCTCCCCTGTTCACTCTGTCTCAAAAATAAATAAACAGCAAAACAAAAACAAAAACAAAAACACACAAACAAAAAAACAGAAAGAATCCCAGGTCTTTAGCCAATCTTATGTGTTACCTAAAAGCTTGGGGTGTGGGAAATTTTATGTGCAGTGAGTGCTTTTGGAGCAATCTGGAAGTCTAGTGTTTTAGAGGAACGCGGTTTGACCAAAATGAATAGGGTGCACACCGTGAGGGGGACTGGTTGTACCAAAGACAGAGGGCCCCATAGCTGGGCCTGGACAGCCGTAGCACCTGCAGTGCAAAAAGTCCAGCCAGGCTCGTTTCGGAAACGCTATTAGTCACTCTGAACCAGTTCTTCTAACCTCTGATTTCACCAGGGTTGAACAACACCAAGTGCAGCCTTTCAGTTTATTTTGAGTAGAGGCTGAAGGGAAAAAGCAACCTCCCAGGGTTACAACCACAGACTTGGAGAAGGACTTTTGAGAGTACTTGAACCTGCTGGGGCTGGGGGTGGGGGGGGGGGTTGGGCGGGCAGGGCTTGGGAGAGGGCATTTTCTTGTGGGAGGGACAGCCCACACTCCCTCCCAGTAGGGCCAGGGCCACGCCCCTCAGGGCTGTAGCTGTGGCTCTAAGAAATAGGTCCTGGTGCCAATGCTGTTGGTTGTATAGCTTGCCCAGTCCTGCTGCATGAGCAGAGGCAGGGAGGCCAGAATGGGGTAGAAGAGAAGGCGCAAAAGAGTACTTACACACATAAACTGAAATCTTATTGTGGACTCATGCTTCTTCCCCCTCTGGCTCAAACAATGTGGCATCAGTGGAATAATCTGATTCCGGCCTCAGCCCTGTGACAAACTTACCCTGAGACTCTGGGTCAGACCTGTCACTTCTGAATCAGTCATCGCCTCGGAGAAAGGGAGATGCCAACAATACCAAGTTTAGAGGATTATTTTGAGGCTGAAAGAAATAATGTACTATGTGAACTTCGACACCTTCTTCAGTCTAAGTGTTGAAAAAATTAGACATATGTACTCTTTTCCACTTTGAAAATATGTCCAGTAGCTTATGGCTTCAGACCAAGATGAAGTAAACACACTTCTCTCTACTCCTTTCACTAAATGTAAGTAAAAACTCTGGGCATTATATGTAAAAGAAATATAAGAAGATTCTGAGAAGGTAGACTGGCCAGGGGACCTCCAGACCTGAGGAATGACATGGGTGTGTGTGTGTGTGTGTGTGTGTGTGTGTTGCCTCATGTGTCCCAGACTAGATGCTGGCAAAACTGGCAACCCAGAAACACCAACAGGCTCAGACAAAAATGGAAAGAAAAGTCTGTTCTCTATACCCAGGGGACCAGGAAAGGGACAGCCTAGTGAGACAGAAACTTTTTGAGACTAGTTGCCCTGCTTCACCCAGATACCATGGAAAAATCCCGCCGCCCTACCCCAACAGCAAAGGCCTGGCTACTCGAGGCACCCCATCCCCCACTGCCAGGGTGGTATCAGAGGAGTGGGAAGACTCATCCCCATGTGGAGGTAACAGCTTCTCCCTCTCCCTCTCCCTCTCCCTCTCCCTCTCCCTCCCCCAAGTTGTCATTGGAAGTCACATGGGATCCTGGGGTTCACCACCAACCAGCAGTAACAAGGCCTCCCTCACCCTGCTTTGGTATCAGTGAGCAGCAACCAGGTGCCCCTCCCTGTCCTATCCAGGGGCGTGACAGATGAGGCCTAGAAGGGAGCCTGAATTCTCGCCTCCACCCACAGGAATGAGGGCCCTTCACAAGTGTGAAGACTGGTTGGGGAGCCTGGGCCTTCACCCCTACCTGGCAGTGGTGAGGTAGCACCTTGCTGCTCCCGCTATCATGTTGTCAGAGGAGGCATGCCAAAAGAAGATTTAAGTATGTTCGGGAATCTCATTAACATCATACCTAAGCTACCCAGGATACGTTGAAAATCATTTATCAGATAGGAGATATCAGGAATCTGGAAAATATCAATTTGCATAAGAAGAAATAATCAACAGATGCCAGTATGTAGATAACATAGGTCTGGAATAATCTAGCAAGGATTTTAAGCAGCTATCACAAAAATGCTTCCATGAGCAGTTATGAACATGCTTGAAACACATGAAAAGATTTAAAATCTCAGCAAAAAAATAGAAGATCTAAAGGAGAACCAAATGGGAATTTAGAACTGAAAAGTACAATAACCGAAATAAAAAGTTTGATGGATAGCTAACCAGCAGGAGGGAGAGGTCAGAGAAAAGAATCAATGAATTTGAAGCGGTAACAATAGACATTACCCAATATGGACAATAGAAAGAAAATAGGCTGGAAAACAAAATGAAAAACCAAACCAAAGTGAACAAACCCTCAGGGACCCGTGAGAACTCTAGCAAAAATCTAATATTCATGTCATCAGAGTCCCCAAGGAGAGGAGAAAGAGAGCAGGGTTGAAAAGTATTCAAAGAAGCAATGGCTGAAAATTCCCCAAATTTGGCAAAAGGCCTAAATCTAGAGCTTTAAGAAACTGAGCAAATCCCAAACAGGATCAACTCAAATCCATTCTAGGACAAGTTATAGTTAAACTTCAGAACACTCAAGACAAAGGAAAAAAACCTGAAAGCAAAGAGAAAGAAATGATACCTTACCTATAGGGGGAAAAGTTGAATTATGGAGGCTTTCTCTCTCAAAATAAATAAACTTTATGTTTTTTAATTAAAAAATTTTTTTTAATGTTTAGTTTTGAGAGAGAGATACACACAGAGTGTGAGTGGGGGAGGGATAGAGAGAGAGGAGGACACAGAATCCAATGGAACTCAAGAGCGATGGGATCGTGACCTGCACCGAAGCTGGATGCTTAACGGACTGAGCCACCCAGGTGCCCCAAGTAAACTTTGATAAAAAGAGAAAACTTTAGTGTCATTTGTTCTTCTATTTAGTGATCTAAATCATTAGACTAGAACTTCTCCCCCAAGGGACTCAATAAAGTTAATTCCATTAGACATTCACCAAAACATCCCTGCCAGTAAACACTTTATTTTTCTCAAAATTGGCTTTCAAGCAGCAAACATTGGTTACCACCAAATTAGACAAGAACCCACTGGCTCCCACAGATCTGTTCAACTTCTGGCCACAGTTTTACTTCACCAGATGTGTTGTTCACAAACACGTACCTGTGCTTGGTGCCATTTTTTGCTATGCTGAAATTTCCTGGTAACATTACGTTTCTAGCTTTTGTGATTTCACCATTATTCTTAAATTCAAACTTTTAGCTGTAGCACTTTTAAAATTTTATCCGCAACTGAGAACATGACTTTGTGCTTAAAACCAGGAACACGTGTCAGCTTTTAAAACCCACTGAAATTATAGAAGGTGATGATCTCGAGGTGCTCCACCGAAACCTTAATAAGGGAGAGGGTAATAGTGCTGTGCCACCCGCATTTAGTGAGCTTGCAGAGAGCATGGTAGTCCACCGGATAGGCATAGGTTATATACCAAAGATGCACGTTTAAAATAATGAAATTTACTGTTGGAGGTAAAACAAATGAGTCTAAATCCGGATGTCTCTTCTTAGGAGTGACCATACAAGAAATTGCATGAAGCCATTATTTTGCACTGATGACTGTAAGTTAAAGCTATTTGTGATTCACTGGATACGAGACCACTAAAAATGGTCTGAGAGTTATATGAAGCACTTTGGCTGTGGGGAGTCTGAGTTCTCTGACAGAGCAGAGACATGTGATGAAAATCACTGGGTCTGTGGTAAAATAAATAGCATTGCTTAAATTAAAAAGATGATAAAAGACACTGACCAGTGGATCAGAGGTGCTCTCGCAGTGATGTGTTTCCTTAGCTAGAAGATACGTGTCTTATGCTGGCAGGCCTCCTACTAACACAGATCTTGAGGGGCGCCTGGATGGCTCAGTTGGTTAAGCGACTGACTCTTGATTTCGGCTCAGGTCATGATCTCATGGTTCATGAGAGAGAGCCCCTTGGGCTCTGTGCTGACAGTGTGGAGCGTGCTTGGGATTCTGTCTCCCTCTCTGTCCCTCCTCTGCTTGTGCCTTCTCTAAACAAACAAACAAACAAATATTTAGAAAACTTAAAAAAAAAAAATAAAGCAGATCCTGAGGCTAAGATTCGTGTGAAGGTAGTGTATTTGGGAGGGGAGCCTAGGACACATGAGCAGGGGAGGAGGGAAGTGAGACAGTGAAGGAAAGGAAGCCATCATTAGGTATGTGAAAAGAGTAGGTGACCACTTTGGGCAGTGGGGACTCAAACCCACTGGTGTTCTCTGGGAGACTGCAAAGAACATGCTTCAGGGCTGTCCCACCCAAGAGCCAAAGCAGCTCCTCTGTGTGTAACCACGCCCATCCATTATTGGCTGGGGGCCACTTCCGGGGTGCTAACACCTCGGCCCTTGTAGCCTCACCCGTACATGAATTAAACAAGCATGGCACACAGGGTAAGTGTGTGGGCAGAGAGCCACAGGCTCTCGAGGTAAGAAGCCATTTGCGTGAATGGGCACAGGGAGCCTTGAGTAGATAGGGGTGCGGGTACTGCTAACTTCTGCACTGCCCACCCGCATTTGTGCTCATCGTGGCCTGGAAATGTCTGGGCTGCTCTCCTCAGAAATCACCCGAACAGGGAAACAGATTAAAGCGACACCCAAAAGGGACACAAAAACTGGTGTTAATTGTGACTACATTTTATGTAAGATTGAGTTCTGAAAACATTGTGGCACCAGAATGGAGAAATTACCTGTCTGTGTTCTTCCCAGGATTCCAAAGTTCACATACTCAGTATCATTTTGTGCATCAGTCCTTGAGGAGAGTAGAAAAATTGCCTTGTCCAGAAGTAATAAAAAACATTCTTTTTTATATTGCTCTTTCTCAGACACAAGCGTGTTCCTGGCTCAGGGCCTTTGCACTTGCTCCTCCCGCTGCCCGGAACTCTCTCTCGCTCCTGTCTTTACCTCCCTGTCCTGCAGGTCTCTGCTCAAATGTCTTCTCAGTGAGGCCTTCAGTGACTACACTATGTAAGATGACAGCCCCAGCGGCCCCACGCTTACCCATCCTGTGCTCTCTTTTTCTTTGTAGCGTGTAACACCGACGCATACTAGACACAGTGTTTACTTGTTACATTTGTTTATTGCCTGCCTCTGCCCACTCAAATGTGAGCTTTGTAAAGGCAAGGACTCTTCGTCTATGTTTGCTGCTGTGTCCCCGGCTCCTAGCACACCATCAAGTATATATTGGATACTCAACGAATAATTGTTGAGTGAGAGGATCCGTATGTAGAGGATTATCCTTCAGGGGCTGTAGCCTTCCGTTTCTTGCTGAATATGATGTGATGAGCTTTGTTTCTTGTAAATGGGTTTTACTTTTGGTTCCTTCCTGCGGTGTTTCTTGGACAGAGGCCTTTTCAGTGAAATGAAAATAACCCGATGGATAATTGCTTTTTTCTTGAGTCTGGTGGTTCTCAAAGTGGCCCCTGGACCGGCAGCATCCGTATCACCTAGGAACTTGTTAGGAATGCAGATTCTCCGGCCTCACCCAGACCTTCTGAATCAGAAGGTTTTGGTTTTTGTTTGTTTATAAAGGTTTGTTTATTTTTGAGAGAGACAAAGAGAGAAAAAGCGTGAGCAGGGGAGGGGCAGACAGAGAGAAGGACAGAGGATAGGAAGCAGGCTCTGCTCTGAGCGCAGAGCCTGGTGTGGGGCTCGAACTCACAAACCACAAGGATCATGACCTGAGCTGAAGTCAGACGCTTAACTGACCGAGCCCAGAGCATTCTGTTTTAACAAGGCCTCTAAGTGCTTCTGTTATACTAACTAAAACTCAGGTTGGAGATTTCATGACCTAAGGGTACTCATTGCTATCTTTCTTTAGTGGTATCTTTCTCAGACACCTGAGATGTACTCCAAACAACTTTACAGTTCTGAAATTTTGGCGTTTGTTTATAATTTAGACCCCACTTCTTTCTAAAATAAGTGGAAGCACCTTATCCTAATGCCAGGGCAGGCTTCCTGGGTGTGAGCCCCAGGCGCAGGGCCCCCTGCTTAGAAGGATGCCCGTCTTGGTTTAACACTCTGTTGTCAACACTTACAAGACAATTAAAAAGTAACAGGGAAATCAGAAACTATTTGGCTAAGGTAATTAGTTATGATTAGTTTTCAGGAATTTAAACACTTGCTGTAAAGCAATAGTTGTGGGAGACTGTAACACATCAAGACTGGGGACTTTGTCTCCCAACTTTAATACTTGGTAGCTGTGTAGGTTTGGGCAACTTACTGATTCCGTGTCTGTTTTTCATCTGTACCTGGGGAAATGGCACCGTAATAGCTACTTCATTTGCCCTGATGATCAAATGAACTGGACACAAAAAACACATGCCCCAGGACACAGTGTGTGCTCAGGAAGTATTAACTATCATCCGTTTTTGGCTCCTCACCAGCATTTTTCTAGACAAAGATTTTTCATTCCAGTTCAGGATTTTACCAAGTTATGAAGCTTTTCTTTATGGATTCCACCCCCCCCCCCGACTCTCGTTAGATTTGGTTTCTCCTGATCACAAATTGGCAATTTTCTCAGAGATCTTTACTTCAGGACTTGAGAATGCAGTCACAGATGATCCAAAGATATTTCTAGTTATTATTATTCACCTTCTTATCCTCCCAAAGAATGATCTACAAAGAACGCGAATGGAATGCAAAGCCTTCTGGAAAGTCCTGCCTACACAAATGTGTAGTGATTGATTACAGCTGGCAAGATCTTTACTGTAGTTATTTGAATTTACAATTGACTGTCAGAAAGCACAACCATAATTAAAATATGTTGTTTAAATTGTTGGGGAAAATAGGGCAATAAATTTATTCAGTGCATGATCTAAATATCTTCTTCAGGGGCGCCTGGGTGGCGCAGTCGGTTAAGCGTCCGACTTCAGCCAGGTCACGATCTCGCGGTCCGTGAGTTCGAGCCCCGCGTCAGGCTCTGGGCTGATGGCTCGGAGCCTGGAGCCTGTTTCCGATTCTGTGTCTCCCTCTCTCTCTGCCCCTCCCCCGTTCATGCTCTGTCTCTCTCTGTCCCAAAAATAAATAAAAAAAAAAAAAACGTTGAAAAAAAATTTTTTTAAAAAAATAAATATCTTCTTCATTTGAAAGTCGCTTTACTTGGAGCACAACTCTTTTAGCAGAAATGTCTGTCATTCTCAGTGAATTTGGCTACCCTTGTGCTTGGCCAGGTGTTTTTGGTCAGATTTTTAATGTACTTCTGGCTAAATAACATGAACAAACTTATTGTTATTTGATAACCACGAGAATACGCTTGATCCCATACAGAGATTTGCTAATCTTACAGCAGATGCACATGTATTCTCTCACTTAGTTTTTACAGCCCTCTGGGTGGACAGATCTGGTTATTCCCCTTTTAGATGAGAAAACTGGGGCTCAGAGCATTTAATTGACTTCTTCAGGGTCATCCAGTAGTAAGGTTGTGGAGCTGACACCAGAGTATGTCTTTCTTTCATAGTCTTTTGAGCCTCAGATTGCTGTATCTCAGAGCAATGGGTTTGTGTATTTCATTGCATTTCACTGAGATTACCCTTGCTAAATTCACCAGTGATGTTTGTGTCACTGAGTCAGTGGGCAGCTTTCAGTCCTCATCCTATTTGACTTTCATGAACATTGAACAGTGTTGACTCTTTCCTCCTGGTTGTTATAAACAGGCAGAACTGAGATGTCAATTCTGTCTCAGCCACTCTTAGGGTTGGAGGTAGGCAGGTGTGGGAAGTGAACTGTGCCTTCCCTTTTACTTCCCACCTCCTGGATTTTTTCTTACTGTACTCCAGAATCCATGATCTTTGTGTGGCCCTTTAACCACCACTGTGCCTTTTTCCTGTGCATTGTCAAATATTCATGTCCTCCAGATGACGTTTCTTTCTTTTGTCCATAAAATGTCTTCGCTTAATGTAGCTATTCTCCGAGGAAAACAATTAGGTTAAATTAACCATTATTCATCACTCATTCAGCTAACATTTATTGAGTGCTAGCTATATATCAGGCACTACAAGTAAATCTTAACTGTCTTGGAGGAATTTTTGTTATACAAAAAGATCCTTGTTTACCAAAATCAGGCCAAGACTGATAGCATTTCAGGCATGGTGATATACTGAAATGAAAGATGTTAAGCTGTGTGTCAGAAGACAGTTTCAGCAAGCGTTCAGTCATGTCGTTTCCAAGCCTGTCATCCCCACAGATGCTGATCAGGGAAGACTATCCTACCTATAGTTTCTTAATGGTTGTGACATTGTTCCTGGCAGCTGTGGCCGATGGGGTCAGAAGAAGGAATCTGAGTCAAGGGCCACGATGCAAGGCTTCCCATGGCTTAGCGGGTGGATCTAGGCTAAAAGTGTTACCCAAATAGAAATGGACTGGGGCTGTTTGAGTACCACTCTTGGCAGAATAAACTGGGCAAATATGGACAAAGCAGACTGCTGGAGCAGGAGCAGAAGCTGGAAGACTGAGGTAGAGAATGAGAGTCTGAAGGGGTCACTGTCGACCACACGTTGGTGACAGCTGTGGGTCATCATAGCCTCTGCCAATTTGTAACTGACACATAAGGAGAAGGTCCCAAGTGGTCTAGAGGCCTGGTGGAAATCCCTGCTTCTTTATGTTTTCATTCTCTCATAGTTACCCTGCTTCCCTTAGTTTTTGTTCATTGTGGCCAAATGTATCTAATTAAATCAAGGTCACATTTTATGAATAGACTTGATCTACTTTGTTTAGACCTAATGTTGGCCTGAATAAAAGATTTAGAAATTAGTTTTTCTTCTAGTTTCATTGAGATGTGACTGACAAAATAAAAACTATGTATATTTAGATTGTACAAGATAGTGTTTTTTAAAAAAATTACTTTTTGATGATACTGAATGTCAAAAGCAACATGATGGTTGTGTAAGTCACGTTTAATGCTTGAATCTGAGGAGTCGGAGTCCAGTTCTCTAGTGTGAAGTGCAAACTTATATTCTTCACTAGTAACTGCAAGGGAAATGTATCGTGTCATTTCTATGCTCAAAGCCCTTCAATGGCTCCCTCTTTCATTCGGAGAAAAAGCCCAACTCTTTATGACGGCCTAGAACCAGCTCTGGCTGGCTTCATGGACCTTGGCTTTGCAGTCAGTATGTCCTACGCTGAGAAGGGCCCCATGCTGGGTTTAACCCCCCACTGTTGCCATCTTGAAGTTCCTAATAATTTTATCTTTGAACTAGCATTTTGTAAGTGATGTCCAGTGGGAAAAGGAACACATACCTGAAGAGAGGAGGCCCCTGGAGCAGCATGATGTGCACGTGCTTGTGGTCCAGGTGACAGGTGGTATGCACATGGACTTGGACGTAGCACGCAGCACCCACCCAGTAGCATTTGGCCAGCTGCACACCTGAGAGCAGTCCAGGGTGCTACAGGACCCCGAGGGGGTGGTCACGCTGGGATACGGACCTAGATGGCGGGAGTGACCACCGTAACATCAGCAGAACGGCATCATAGCAGAACAGCGGGGTCTTCCCAGGGGCTTCTCCGGGAGGCTGGCTGTCCTGTGTGTCCCCAGAGCTGGCCCTGGCGGCGTCTGATATTTAACGCTCCGGCCTGAGCACCAGAACAGGAACTGCTGGCACTCAGCGTGCAAACTATATCAGTAAGCTATTACAAAATAAAAGTGGACATAAAGCATATCACAGAGTTGGTAGAATTCTTCAAATAGGTTAGAATTTTCAGCTTTGAAAATGCTGCAAGTAAAGCACATGTCCACAGCCTTAGAAACAAATTAAATTTAAGATCTATTCAACAGAAAAGGACGCTATTTGGTTATGAAGCTTCAGATGAATGAATTAATGAGGGAGATAGTTTTAAAATTAAATTCTTCCTTGTAATCAGAGATACAGAGATAAAACATATAAATAGGTGTTTGGGAGTATGCACAAATTATGAAGCTACTTTTAGTTTCTTGTTCTTACCTTCACTAGTTACAGGAGATGTCAGCAAATATTAAAATGCATTGGGTAGGGGCACCTGGGTGGCTCAGTTGGTTGAGCGTCCAACTTAGCTCAGGTCATGATCTCGCTGTCCGTGAGTTCGAGCCCCATGTCGTGCTCTGTGCTGACAGCTCAGAGCCTGGAGCCTGCTTCAGATAGATTCTGTGTCTCACTCTCTCTCTGTTCCTCCCCCACTCAGGCTCTGTCTCTCAAAAATGAATAGACGTTAAAAAATAAAAATACAAAAAATAAATGCATTGAGTATATTTGCATTTAAAATTACATTCAAACTTACATGAGACTGATTTGTATGAAGAGGTCAGTCTTTTTAGAGACATATTTGTGAGATTTGTCAGCTTAGATGTACTAAAATTTGTATTTTGAAATAATTTATAAGAAATTTATTTCAATGTTTTCATAGTCTGTAAAATACTCGTAATAGCTCCAGTAACAGTTGTATCAGCAGAAAGATCTTTCTCAAAAGTAAAAATCATCAAAAATTATTTGTATATTATACCTCCATGACTTACTTATTTTATAACTGGAAATTATTTTGACCGCCTCTGCCCACCATGGTGACGATAGTTAATGGTACTGTATTGTATATTTAAAGGTTGCTAAGAGAATAGATGCAAAAAGTCCTCATCGCAAGAAAAATAACTTTCAGAAAGAAAAACTATGATTTTGCATTTGCTAATAGCTTTCAGTTATATCAATTGAAAATGAAGTTGCTACAAATCAAAACCACACTGAGATACCACCTCATGCCGGTCAGAGTGGCTAAAATGAACAAATCAGGAGACTATAGATGCTGGAGAGGATGTGGAGAAACAGGAACTCTCTTGCACTGTTGGTGGGAATGCAAACTGGTGCAGCCACTCTGGAAAACGGTATGGAGGTTCCTCAAAAAATTAAAAATAGATCTACCCTATGACCCAGCAATAGCACTACTAGGAATTTACCCAAGGGATACAGGAGTGCTGATGCATAAGGGCACTTATACCCCAATGTTTACAGCAGCACTTTCAACAATAGCCAAATTATGGAAAGAGCCTAAATGTCCATCAACTGCCGAATGGATAAAGAAGATGTGGTTTATATATACAATGGAATACTACTTGGCAATGATAAAGAACGAAATATGGCCTTTTGTAGCAATGTGGATAGAACTGAAGAGTGTTATGCTAAGTGAAATAAGTCAGGCAGAGAAAGACAGATACCATATGTTTTCACTCATATGTGGATCCTGAGAAACTTAACAGAAGACCAGGCGGGGAGGGGAAGGGGGTTAAAAAAAAAAGTTACAGAGAGGCAACGAGGCAAACCATAAGAGACTCTTAAATACTGAGAACAAATTGAGGGTTGGGGGGCGGTGGGGGAGAGGGGAAGGTGGGTGATGGGCATTGAAGAGGGCACCTGTTGGGATGAGCACTGGGTGTTGTATGGAAACCAACTTGACAATAAATTATATATAATAAAACATAAATAAATAAATAATCCTTAAAAAAAGAAAATGAAGTTGCTAAAGATATAAATTTTGATGACCTAATAAATGAATATGTAGTAAAAGCAAGCCAG
The DNA here is from genome assembly GCF_023721935.1 of Panthera uncia. NCBI lineage: Eukaryota > Metazoa > Chordata > Mammalia > Carnivora > Felidae > Panthera > Panthera uncia. The sequence continues at coordinate 3,101,119 of NW_026057580.1, forward strand.
GAAAATTATATGATCGATTAAGACATATTAATAAAGTATTATCATATAAATTATCTTATATAAACATTATATAGTAAAGTGTTATATGTATAAAATTATAATGCCAATTTATTATTTTTTTTCAAGTTGAAAGTTTATCATTACTCGTGTAATACCATTCTCCCTTGAATTATAAATAATCCCTCTAAGTACTAAAATATTTTTGAGGAAAAAAGCTTTATATTTTAATACCCCTGACAGCACTTTTTCTCCTTTTGAACAAAGGGGCTCTGCATTTTCATTGTGCACTAGGCCTCACAAAGAATGTAATCAGCTCTACCCAAAACAGTCTTCCAAGATTTGTTTCTCCCTTGTAAGCAAAGGGGCACTTACCTTAAAGCGTTTTTCTTTTTTTGTTATATTCTCCCCTTTGCTGTTTCAGGTTTTAACCCTCCAGAAATCTTCAGCCTCAGATAGGGCTTTTGCTTTGGCTGTTTTTTTCTGCCTGGAATGATCTTCTCCCACATACCCATGTTTAGTTCACGCTGTCACCTTTTTAAAGTTTTTGCTCAAATGTCACCTTCTTATTGAGGCACATGCTGATGATCCTAATTAAAACTGCATCCTGTCCCTCTCCCCAGCTGTCACTGACCCTCTTATCTTACTCTGCTTTTTCCTTTTTTTTTTTCTATAGAACTTACCACCTTCTGACATATATAATTTTCCAGTGTATTATGTCTGTTGTACATTATCCATCTACATTCTATCTGCTAGAATGTCAGAATTAGAATGTAGAATTTCTGTTCTGTTGATGACTCCCAAGCACTAGTAAGCTGTAGATACCCGGTGTTTGTGGAATGAGTGAAGTCTGAAATTGTTAGATAAATGTGCAGTCGCTCTGCAAGCCAAAATTATTCACATTACTGCAGTGCGTTTTTCTTTGTTGTGCAATAGGCAAATTAGATTCTTGATTCCTCAAATTGTTTACAGCGAATGCTTTTGTATTTCCAGCTATTTTAATTAATGAAAATCCCCATTATAGAATCATATACTCATGCATGCTAATTAAATCGTGTTGTTCATATAATTGTAGCCATAAAAGGCTTCCAGAACACTAAAAACTTTGTTATAAAAGCTTAAACAGTTGAAAATAAAGGAAAACCCCAGTGGCTGAATTCTTTATTTGCTTGTTAAGAATATTTATCTCCTGTGAGACCCTGTTTAGCCTCAATCTAAATGATAATAGAAGTACAGTATGTTTTCACTTAGGAGTGTCTGTATTTTCATTCTTAATTTAGGTGAGTAGGCAATTGTGTCAGGAATTACTCTTATTCAGAGATAAAATATTCTTCATAGCTCTGTAGAAATGCATTTAACTAGCTTGTGCTCACTCTCAAGCACTAGGATCTTTGAAAACTAGTATTCCTTTTACTTCTGATTTAATTTCGGTTTATTGTGAGAACACTAAATTGTTTTCTCATTGAGACAAAGTCAGAGTTGTTATTAAACTAGGAAGTATCCTTTTTTTTTTTTTTTAATAGCAAACTTGTGCTGCATGCTACCTTAAAAAATGGAATTGCTCCTTTAATGGGAGAAATTGTTACTCAAAGTTGCTGTGCTATCAGTATGTTTCTGGTAGAGGGAGTATTTATATCAGGACAATAAAATTTGAATTTCCAAAGAAGCCACCAGAATAACGAAATGCTTAAATAGCACACTGAAACTAATTTCTCAATGTTGATATGACATAAAAACTTGATTACTTCTTTAAGTACAATTAGAAGGTTGAAAATCATGACAGTAATTTCATATCTGTATTAGATGAAGGCATGTCTCCAAAGATTTCTCAGTTTCCATGTGATACTCATAATATTATATGAGTAATGTGAATTAAAATTTCATGAAACTAGAAAGATCCTAAGATGGATACTAGAAAGTTTTTTCTTAAGTTTATTTATTTATTTTGAGAGAGTGACAGAGCAAGAGAGCACACATGCAGGTGTGGGGGAGGGGCAGAGAGAGATGGAGAGACAGAATCCTAGCACAGAGCCTGATGTGGGGCTTGAACTTGCAAACCATGAGAGCATGACCTGAGCCGAAACCAAGATTTGGATGTTTAACGACTGAGCCACCCAGGTGCCCCTAAAAAGTTGTTGATTCCCAATCTATTTTATCTTTAATATCATTGAACCATGGAAAAATGACCAGTCTACTGTTAGTCTCCAGAACTTTCTCAATGACAAGACATATAAACCTACCTCAAATCCTAGAAAAAGGAATTTACGGGCTTATGTTACTAGTCTCATTTTCCTCCTTGTGGCTGGCAGCTCCAAATTAACAGGCCTGGAGAACCCCAACCCTCAAAATAGGACACTGATCTTTCCTACTAGCTTCAGTAGAATGATCATGTGAAGGTCTGGAGTTGCATGGCCAGTCCCAGACAAATCACTATCACTAGATGATGGGGGTACTCTTTTTTACCCAGATCTCCCCAACCTGATTCATAGCTCTACCCATAGCACTTGGAGATGGGGAGAAGTTCTGCCAAAGGACAGGATACTGGTGATCTGAGAATAAGGTAAGAAAACAAACTGGACAGATCAATCTCTGCCTTGAATAAACAGGCAAAGTAAACAAAACCATAAAAAAACAAAGTAAAACAACAACAACAACAATGTGAAGATAGCTGTGAGACCTTTAAGGCTTGAGGACATTCAAGGGTAACTATAGAAAGTGAAGAACAAGAACGGGGCTTGTTTACATTTTGGCCCTGTCCTTCTATGGTATGTAACGATTAGTTCATCTGTCTAATAATGGATTTCTGGTATCTGTATGTTTGGGGTTGATTGTAGTTATACTAGATAAAGAAGAACTAACATGCAGTAGGTTTCTACTACGTGTTAGGCTGTAAACACTTTGTAATATTTTGCATATATATGCATGCATTCTAGTTGAATCATGAGGCATTGATACATCTGTGAGTAACAGAAAAACTTAATAGTGGTTTAAAGAGATGAGTGTTTATTATCTCACATAAAAGAAACCTGAATGTAGGCAGTCTAAGGCCGTCTTGGAAACTCCAGGACCACCGGAGACCCTTGTCTCTTGCACCTTCTCTCTTGTCCTGCCATCCTTATTTTACACCACCCTGTGGCACAAGATGGCTGCTTGAGCTCCAGTGCAAAGATGTTCCTTGTAGACAGCAAGAAGGAGAGAGGAGAAGGGGGTTGTAGCTGTTCTTTTCTGAAGAGAATAATTGCCAGTCCCACACACCATTTCCACTCAGATCTCGAGCCTTAACTTAGTCCCATGGCCACACCATGCGGGAAGTAAGGAGGGAAATGTCATTCTTGTAGTTGGCTATGTACCCAGCTAAAATCTGGGGTTTGCCTGCTAAGAAAGAAGGGGGGGGGAGTGACCACTAGGAGGCAACCAGGAGTCTCTGCCTCATACTTGATCTCCTAAGATGTACAGCAGACATTGGTTATGGAACCAGAAGACCACGTGATCCAACTTAGGAAGAGTCTTAATATTTCTGGATTTATGCTAGTTTGGTACCCTTAAGAGCTCCGTTCCTTCTCTTACATAAGGCCTCAGACATGCTATAAAGTGGCTCTTGGTAGATCTTCTCAGAGTCCTGTGTGTACTGACTTTCCAGGGGTCTGTGTGCATGTTGACTTGGGCAGTGTGGCTCTGCACTGATACCACGTGTGACCACTGTTCTCACAGATGCCATCTGTTACTTCTACCATTCTTCCCAAAATGAATTGGTGGGTGAGAGTTGATGATAGCCCTCCTGATGCTGACAGGCTGTTTCATTTCTGTCCTAACTAGCTGGTGCATTGTTGTGTCTCTTTTAAAAGTGAGGCTTACATATATTAAGTACAGCACACTCTTTTCTTATGAAAAGAAATTGTTGAGTATAACTCTTCTGTTTCACCTCACATACTGCAAATCCTTTAAGGAACAGTAAGAACACAATAGAGTTGTATATTAAGTAGCCTCAAGTAAATTTATTAAAGTGTGGCTATGGTAAAAATATTTCCCCTTAGAGATTACTTGACAAAATAATGAACAGAGGTTCAGAAATATCTCAGTGATATAACCATCAGTCTTCTTTGTTAGACATATAAAACCACATAACATGTTTTATTTGAACCGTAAACATGTTCAAATGTGGTTAAAGCCTCACGGTGATGAGTTGTATATCATAATTTTATATTGCAAAAGTTGTGTGGCAATTTACCTGATGTTTTCAACCTCTCTGAGATTAGAAGGACAGACAAGAAAGCAAGTGTGAAACTTCCTCAATAAAATTCTTCTAGAGCATGATTCTGAGTGGCCTAGTCCAGTGACCTTACATTAAACCAAAATGCCGCATGTCTCCTTACGGCCATCATGTTATGAAAAGGATGGCAACGGCTACTTTGGGGAAATTAGGTGGTTTAAAAAAAAATCAAGCATAGAAAGTCTTATTTTCCTTAGTTTTAAGTTTGGGTTTCTCTTAACTAAATTTACCACACAGGCCTTTGTCTCTAGTTCAGTCTGCCTCTCGAAGAAGCTTGTCTCCTAATTCACATCCAACTAGCATTGCTGGATTTAGCAAATGAAAATACAAGGTGCCCAGTTAAATTTGAATTTCAGATAAGTAACGAATAAAGTTTTCATATATGTCCCAAATGTGGCATGGGTCATACTTATACTAAAAAAATTATTTGTACTTATCTAAATTCAAATTTAATGGGGTGTCCTCTATTTTAACTGGAAATCCTACTTCCAGCCCTTATCGCTGTGATACTGTCTGTATATTTTCTTCGCTGAAGTTCACGTCTCCGTCTATGGATTAAACTATGCAGATGGCCTTCTGTCCCTGCGTCTTCTCCTGCTTATGGCCTTTTCCATCGGGATGGCCTTCTCTTCTCCCTTTGTTGGCTTATCACCTTAATGCAGTCATCCCCCACCCGCCCTTCCTCCTGATCTCTCTCCCAAATGGCATGGCATTGTTCATGCTTGACATCTTGAGGTCATCTCGAGCCACCTTTACCCTTGTCCTCCATATTCAGTCAGTCAGTCCTGTCCATTCTTCCTTCACAGTCCGTTTTTCCCTCCCTTCTTCCTGGCTTTCCCTGTGCCTCACTCACTCTCTCTTTCTGGTTGCCCTTGTCTGTCCACTCACCACGCTGGCTGCAGTTTAGGCCTGCCCGCCTGCTCCTCCAGCTGGCGTCCAGCCCTAACTCCTCCCTTCCCCTGGTCATTCTGCAGTTTGGGTTCACGGTCCAAACAATCAGAGCTGAAAACCTTCAGTGACTTGCTGTTGTCTACAGATTGAAGTTTAAGCCCCTTATTCGAGGCCTCCCATGTAAGACTTTCCAGAACTGCCTTCTGCCTATTTCCCTAGTCTTGGTTGTATCAGTACCTTATATCAGTGTTTACCACCTGTTTAGATTCACTTCTCTTTCACCATAATATAGCACTGAAACCCCCCTTAGAGATGCTTTTGTGTAATCATTTGGCATATAGATTAAAAGGAAGTATTATCTTAGTTTATATCAGTGTATTAGTAAATGTTACCTTATAAAGTACCTAATAAAAATTTAATAATATTCTAATTGTATAAATACAAAGATATGTTTTGACCTTTCCCCATTTGCTAAATGATGCATGCTGTCCTGTGGTTGGAATTAATTAGATAATAAAAATGTGATTTGTTAACATTTAAAATGGCACCTTATGTTTGGCTTTGTGACCAAAAGTATATGGAAATGTGTATTATTATTAAACTATGTGACAGCAGCATTTCATGACCTGATATTTAATTCTTACATTTTGCACTTAAAAATAAACTTTTTCATAATTTCAGTATTTTTATATCTTGTTTATAGTATATTTCTCAGTGATAAGAAAGTGTGTGTCAGGTTGCTATTTCCAAGCATTTCCTGCAGGGAATATATTTCAGAATTAGATAGTCTTTATTCATGATAAATAAAAAGCCCAATTATACAGTCGTTTGCTTTCTCATGACTCCATTTGTTCTGCTGGAGAAGCCCAAAGCTCTGGAGAATATATCTCAGACGTGGGTTTGGCTTGGTCATGAGATACTGTCGCAGCTTCCTGTGGGCGCAATCTGAGAAAGCCTACAACTAGTTCCTGTGATATTTCTTTTCTCATTCTGTTCTCCTGGGTCATAATAAGTTGAGTAAATAATGAGTTTCTGGTCTCTGGTCTATATCAAAATGAAAATAAGGTGATAGGAATCTTGAGCTGCAGTCTAGCTGGAATTAATCTTAGGATTGGTACTGATTGGTATGATATAATAAATTACAGTTAATGTGACTCGTAGAAGCAAAGAAGCCTCAAATCATCAGATAGTTTTAGTACGTAGGAGTGCTTGAGCTAGATTTCTTCTTTTCCTCTCCCAGATCTCCTGTCTTCCCTTTCTCACCTGGTCTCGCCCCATCGTGGGGCCTGTGTGGTGGGCTCATCAACCTGCTTCCTGCCCTCCAGCTTCTGTGTGGTGTCAGCCAATGGAAAGGCCCAGCAAGAGATCAGAGGGGAAGGGACAGAGAGGTCAGACATTCCCCCCAGTACTTTCCTCCCTGCAAGCTCACCTTGGGTTGGCTGTTTTCTTTAGACTGAAGAAGATCAATTACTTCTCAAGGCAGCCTACTCTCTGTAACTCTCTTTCCTTCTGGGTTGCAGAATCTTTCTTTTCCTTTGTACTTGAAAGCCCGGAGGTGATGTCAGATACTTGACTACAAGTCCCACGTTTCGGCAACTCTTTCTTGTGCCCCACATCTCTTTAAACAGGCCCTCAGTGAATGGAGTGTACCATCTATCTCCTGTTGGGATCCTCACTTACATGGACTAATTATTTTAATCCCTTCATGTATACAATTAAGTAATCACAAATGGTATCCTTATTCTAGAGGAAGAGAAAGTGAAACACAGAAACACTCAGTGACCTGCAAAGATGGCTAATATGTGATAGAGCCAGGATTAAAGCTTGGCCCCAGGCTACACGATCTTAACCACCACGCTATACCCACGTATGATGATATGAGCAATAGTGATTTCATCAGTTTTGGAAGTATTCATAATAACAAAATATATTAACATTAACTCATGTTGTTGACACATACAGATTGATCAAATTACTGCCAGTGCTCTCTCCCCACCTGGAACTTTTATCTGACTACTTCAAAAGATAGTGATTTTTTTTTTTTTCTGTTACCCAGGAAAGATTGGAAGAATGATATCCTTTGATGTTAAGAAATAAGAAGTTCAAATTTTACTTATTATCCTCAGCCCTATTAGAAAAAAATTCTTTGCCCACAACTAAGTTGTCTCTTTAAAATAGGAACTCATCAAAGGCTCACATTTAGCTTCTTTTCTTCTTAAGAGCCTGACATTAGGAGTTAGTATTCATTTCTCACAGTGACCTAGTTTTTACATAATTTTGGTCCTGTCAGTTCGTTCCCAGAGCTGACATGGTCATCGTTTTATTGTCTGCTTTGTGCTGGGGATGTGTCTTCTTCTGCCCTGCCCCCTGCAGTCACCACCCATTATTCATTGTTCATTGTCCTCCAGCCTCTTCTGTGGTGTAACCTGTCACATTTTCCATCCTCTTGGCCTTGTGTTGTGGAGCTGCTATTGAGTGCAGCTGCAGTGTGTTGATTCTGGACTCTTAGGTACCCTCAGTTGCTACACTATGCTGCTTCTGGATTGACTTATTTGGCAGTTCACGTTTTTTCCAACACAGCAGCTTCCCAAAGTGTAGACTCATTTCTTCATGCTAAAATAGTGAGAATAAAGAAACAGCTCTCTTACAGTCTCTTTGGGATTCTTGGATCACTGAAACTTCACAGGACGATAGCCTATAATTACGCTGGTCTCAGGTATATGCAAACTTGAAAAATGCATTTGGTTTTTAGGAGTCAAAGAAGAAAAACACACAATTTGTGATTCAGGTGCTCTTGTTAAAAATAGTGCTTTTGAATGAGTGGCTGTTTATAGTTCGGGTTTTGGGTGGTTATTCTGTAGTGAAGGTCCTGTTCTTGACAAATTTGCTTCCCAGTCATTTTTTCTAACGTGGGCGGTTGGGTCATGAGAGAAGGCCAGAGTTTCTTGGCAGTTTTCTCTTCTTGTTGCCTGGAACCCCATTATTACTGCGGGCTTCAACTGCCAAACTAGGGAATTTGATCAGAAATTCAAATCTGTGAGCACAAGCAATCATTTATATTCTCTCCAACTGCTTACCTTGGTGTTGTATCTATTCTGAAACAAATTGTGGCTTTAAGACTGTGAGAGAGAGCTGCTTATTGAAAAATTTCAGATTGGCCACATGACTGACTGGTGTAGGTAGCATCTTTCTGGTCAAATGTTTTTGTGTGAAGAGGGTGTATCTTTTTCTTTTTTTAATTTTTAAAAATGTTTCATTTATTCTTGAGATTGAGAGACAGAGACAGAGCACGAGCAGGGGAGGGGCAGAGCGAGAGAGGGACACAGAATTGGAAGCAGGCTCTGAGCTGTCAGCACAGAGCCTGATACGGGGCTTGAACTCAGAAGCCATGAGATCATGACCTGAGCCAAAGTCGGATGCTTTACCGACCAAGCCACCCAGGCGCCCTGAAGAGGGTATATCTTCAGTGCATTTTCAAAGATTTGCTCAAATAGGGAAATTCTAGTTGCATCTACTTTTGGGGGCAAATTGCCAGGAAAAGATCAATGTGGTGGTATCTTTTCTTTAAAAAAATTACCATTTTACGTACGTTTGAGATCTAGACAGAGCTGTTAAGCTAAACATCTTACCAAATATGATTTACTCCATTGTCCTGGCAAAGGCTTAAGAAGAAAATGTCATGTTGAGCTAATTTGTTTATTTTCATTGAAGGGCTCTTTTGTCTGCCATCCAAATGAGGGGTATTTAAATTCAGTGATGTTTTAGAACCCAACCCTCGTTCTAAAATAACAAAATTTCCAAAAAAAAAAGTCATTAAAATCAATTAAAACAAGCACTTATACAGCAGATTTTTGCATTACATTTTGTTATCTCTGAGTTCACTTAGCAACAAAGGAAGAGTAAGTACGGAGATTGCCGAAATGGAGGAGAAGAAAAGGAGTAGAAGTTTTTCTAAGGGTCTGGAAGGTTGAAAGAGCTATAGCCATTCAACCAGTATACCTGCCATCAGTTTTACCTGTTTACAACTGCTGAGCCCCGTGTAGGGTGGGGTCCATGGCCAAGAAACGCACTTATCTTTCCACCTCTTTCTCTGCCATGTACTCAGCAAAACCCCTTCTCTTGTTGAACCTAAACCATCCACCTACGCCATGCCTATGCTTAGGCCTCTGACACTGCTAGAGAAAAACATTGCAGTGGTTGGTCTCACCATAAACTCATGCCACACACCTCAAGTAGGCACTTGGTGTACCTGAGAGTCCTACTACACTTTCCTGGTACGTTGGCTTTCTCACTCTCAGAGATGACCGCTTCCCAGTTTAATTCTTCTCAAGCTTCCTATATTCCTTTCCCTCTTCCTTCTCTCAGCTTCTTCATACTTCACTGAGTAAATAGACCCAATGAGACACGCACTATCCTCCTACCACCATATCTACCAGCATCTGTAGCCAACTCTGTGACTTCCTTCCTGTTATGGTAGACAGAGCTCCCCTCTCCCTGCCCAAGGTCGGTCAGCCCTCCATTGGTTTCCTGAGGTCTTCTTCTCTTGTCTTCTCCAGCATATTGTATTCACAGCTTTCTTTTTTGTGCAGCATCGTTGATTTTTCAAATCTGTGGGATCATTCTCCTCAGTATTTTCTAGTATCTTCTATCTTAAAATAAAACAATGCCCTCACTTACCCATATCCCTTCTAGCCTTTTCTCATTTCTCTGCTCTTTTTTCTCAGCATAACTACCTGAAAAGAGTTATCTGTCCTCTTGATTATACTCCTTCACTTTCTGCTCATTCTCTGACCCTCTGCAGATGGGCTTCTGTCTTCTCTGCCCTTCTGAGACTACTCTGGTCAAGGTCATTAGTGACCTCCGTGTTGTCAGAAACAATGACCATATGCCCATCCGTGTGTTATTTGATCTTTAAGCAGCATTTGACAGGGCAAACTTCTTCCTGCTCTTTGAAACACTCTTTTACTGTTGGTTTATCTAACGTCACACTGTGGTGGCTGTGGAGGCATATCATTTAGGTCTTCCTTCATGAGAATCTTCTACAGGGTTATAGCTGACTTGAAGCCTTCAGCTATCATACCCTTAGATCCAACACAGTGGAAACACAGTCCAGACTTCCTTGGAATGCTCCCAGAGAATAACTGAGCATGACGGGGGTACTAGAACTGGAACTGGAACATTCTTTTGCTACGTGAAATTCCTCTAGTAGATACATTGGATCAGAAAGTCCCCACTGGCCAGGCCAAATCTCTCTTAAAACTGAGCTGTGGTCTGAAGCACTTCCTCTGCAATTCTCCCATCCCTCTCCTGTTCATAGATGTCAAACCTACATAAGGTCTGAAACTCTCTTCGTCTACTCCTGCCCCTCCTCCTTTATATTTCTCTTGTATGTCTAATCTCACCTTGGTATCACCTTCCCAGAGGGCCCAAATGGACTCACATACTATCCTGCTCCCTCACCCACTTGGCAATTCCTTATCTTCTTCACCTTCTTTTCTCCGCCAGCCCTTAACACTGATGGGCTCCATCTTTGGACCAGTTCTTCTCTTGATTCCTTTAGAATCTCATTCGATTCCATGGCTTTGAATATAGTCTTTATATTTCTGACTATCAAATCTGTATCTCTAGCTCTGATCTTTCCTCAGAACTCCAGACTTTTATATCTGATCATGTTCTTGACATCTCCACTTGAATATTTAGTGGTCATCTGAAAGGTACCATGTTTTAGGGAAGTCTTGATCCTCCAGATCCATCCTCCTTCAGCTGCCCTTGTCTCACTCAGTAAATGGCTCCAGTCATTCCCAATGGTTTCTTTTCCTCATGTCCCATCATCAAGCCCCAGCCACTGACCTTGAGAGTATCTCCCAGATCAATCTGTTTTTCTTCGTTTTCACAGACACTGCCCTAAGCACTGTTGCAGCAGCTCTCCGATTCTTTGCACTCTTGCTCACTCATAGTCCATTCACCACTCGGTAGCCAAAATGGACTTTTAAAGATGTGGATCAGGTCCAGCCAGTTCCCTGTTTACAGTACTACAAAGGCTCTTCATTGAACTTTGGACAAAACCCAGTTCCCTTACATTGCTTATAAAACCCTCCTTAATTGGCGTGTGCTGGCTCCCTCAGATCTACTTCCTTCTCCTTGCTTCAACCACAGTGGCCTTCTTTCTGTCCCTGGGATAAGTCAATGTCATTCTTGCCTTCGGACCCATTATCTCATGCCTCAGTGTTCTTCCTCCTTGTCACACGGATCTCAGCTTAAATGTTACCTCCTCTGAGAGGCCTCCCAACCTAAAGTTCTGTATCTAATTCCTTTCTAGTGTGTCGCCTTATTTTCATTCTCTTCATAGTGCTGACACTTTCTTAGCTTTTTTGTTTTACTTACTGTCGGTCTCCCCTCAACTGGAACGGAAGCTCCATGAGAACAGGGCCCCTTTCTCTTTTATTCGTTGCTGCATTCCCTGTGCCTCAGGCAGTGTCAGGTATGTAGTAGGCATTCATAAATGTCTGTGGAATGAGAGAATTGACAGAGCTTCATTAATTCACCTCTGTGAACATATTTTTTTCCCTTTGAAAGAAAAGAGGAGTGAATTTTCTTAACTCCATACTTCTAAATTGTAGCTTTTGCGATATTCACTGTTCCCCGGGATGTAGTTTTCCTTGAATTTATACATAATGCCAATATAGTTAAAATCCCATTATAGTGAATTCCATGGGGCATGCTATTGGCTTTGCTACAGTGGACTTTGTCACAGAGCCATAAATTGCATATCCAGTCTACGGAACTGGGGATGAAACAGCTGATTGTCCATTTCTCTGCAGAACTGGGAAAGGAAGGGAGGGAGTGAGGTGTAGCAAATCTCCTGCCTGCCTTGCCCAGGCTCTCTGATATTCTACATGGAACATTGGCTTTGGGTGTTTTGTGTGTTTCTTGCTGAGTGATTCAAGTGCTGGGAGAAGAAGGGGTAGTTGAGGAAGGGAGAAAAATGAAAAGACAATTACTCTTTGGGGATGGAAAGATTCTAGACTCACCTTTTTAAAGTTTTAGCTAAACAGTGTCCTCTCCTACTTTTTGTAGCATGAAAAGGTGCATCATCAGGGGCTGTCTTCACATGTGAGAAGATACGTGAACAAGGGCCAGGAAATGAAACAAGACAAAACAGAACACAGTTCCTAGGATGAAGTATTTAGTGTTGACAGTTTGTTGTAAACAGAGCAGTGAAGGTTTCTTTTTTTGTTTTTGTTTTTAATTGCATAGCCGTCTGAAATATGGCAACAGCTTAGTTACATTATGAAGATCTTTCTTCCGTTGTTACGGTAATTGTGTTCAAATCAGATGATCAGGTTTTTGTTTCAATGCTCAAATGTTATGAGCCATATAAATGTTATGTTATTTGAAAACGTCTTGAGTTACTTTTTAAAGTCATTTATTAAGAGCTTTTTCTTGCTCTCTCAGACAGCAGTATATATACCCTTTGCTTGCACCTGTGATACTTGATACATGGCACTTCTCATGTTGTAATTGTGTTTATCTGTCTGTGTCCTGTACAGCAAACGGAAATATGAAGGACAAGGGCTGTGTTTTACTCATTTGCGCATTCCCCACCTATAGTGTCCCCTGTCTTCCTCACCTTACCTGATGGAATGGTGCCGGCAAGAAATGGCTTTAAATACATGTTTATGGATTGGCAGTGTCTATTTCTATAGTTACCTCAGCCTGTTACTTATATCGGCCGTCTCTTCTTACCCTGCCTGCTCTTGTTAACAAAGCTGCTTGCCTAATGGGCAATTATTTCTAGACTTTGTCAAGCTATCAAGCAGGCTGGGACGTTTGCTTGTCCCCAGCCTGGTTTATTGCATTCTCCGTCTTTTAGTTTTTAGAGTAATGTCTTCTTTGGTAAGCCCATCTGGTCTTCCTCTACCAAGAACCACAATCTGCCCACTAAATAATACCTGACCATTTCCTTTCTACGGTTTTACGTATGCTTCTATGGATCTTCTGTTGGTGTTATCTTATTCATCTTTTATCCCCAGTTATTTATCTTATTAAACTCTAAGTTTTTTGAAGGCCAGTCTACTAAACCAGTCAGTGCATACTCACTGAAAGCATTGTCACCCGTACAGTGGGGAAATGGACAAATATTCATATGCTATGTGTGCTCCCAAAGAACTGATGGTTTCCTTGGAGAATTAAAACCAACTATGTTTGCTTTATTTGAGATGCCAGAACTTCGTAAAAGATACTATTATGTTATTAATAGCTTCCATGTAGGAGAAGAAACCCTGCCACGTGATACCTATAGAATGATTGTAAAACTAACCTCAAATTCACAAACGTGGGCATTCTGGATGGTATTCCAGAGAGATGACACAATGTATAAAAGCCTGAAGACATTTAAGATGTAGAAAGGATCTAGAAGCTCATGAGATAGATGATTCTTCTGTTAACTTTTCTTCCATCCTCCTTGCCTTCTTCCCACCATTGCCCTCTCCGCCCCCCACCCCTTGGTGGTAAGGTAAACATCAGTGAAGATAATACCTCCCTAATGCTTCCCTTAAAAATGATATAAGGTAAACAAACTAATTGGACTTTCTAAAAAGGGACACTGAGATATCATAAATTTGTAAATGTAAATTCATACATCAGCACACAGCACTATTTTCCACACAAGTAGGTACAGTATGAACCAATTAAATGATGGCTCCCTTTTGTCCTTATCTGTTTTTATAACAGTAGAACTATAATTGTATATACAGACTGATGTTTGGGCCAAGTCTGTCGTTACAAAGATGTTAGTTGTAAATTTAGCCCATTATATTATTTCAACATGTGCTTTGTTATTTATTTTTCCTTCTAGAATGCTGCTGTCATTTGTTTGTTGAACAGCAATACGCAAATTCTTTTTTTGTTTCCCCATGGTGAATGCCTGAGAGGAAATATTGCTGCCTGGCAGAGGGGACTGGGGCCTTGTATGATTTATTTCTTCTAATTTTATTCCATTGTAAAAACTCCAAAATGATGTATTATAAAGACTCCAAAATGTTACAGAAACTTGAATAGTTTCAAGTTAATTCTTTTGAAATGTAGTTTTTTGCTCATCTTTCAAAATGAACAGTGCCTTGACATGTCTGAGGTTTAGGAAAATTTGGCTTCGGTTGATGAGGAGGGTCTAATGTAGGTCTTTGTTGCTGAGTGAAATTTGGTGGTTTGGCTCATGGGAATTTGTGCAGAATTGTTGGTTTGTTTGATTTGGTTCCCTTTGGACTACACCCCTGAAGTTTTCTTTGGGTTTAGCTTGGTGATCCCCACCCCACACCAAACTCAAAGTGGAAAACAGTGGGAATGTTGAGGTTTATACCTCAAGCTATAACTCATCCTAGAGCTTTACCCACTTCTGAAAAAAAAGAAACAAAAAGCCTCGATTTTAAATCTTTGAATGAAATATTTATTGAAACTAGACTAAACAATCCCAGAGTTAGTTGGGATCTTAGAGGTCGTTTGACCCGACTCTCCACCTGATGCACAATTCCAACGATCAATTTTAGATTGTTTAAAGTCTTAAAAGCTAATTAACTTCCATACTGGAGTCCATATTTGCCCTTTGATTCAAGCTTGTTGACATTGTGGTCCAAGTTTGCTATATCTGTATGATTTTTTTTTTCTTTTTGATCTATCAAGAACCAAGGGAAGTGTGTAAAAACTTCCAGATGTGTGTATTTCTACTTGTAATTCTGTCAATTTGTGCCTTATATATTTGGAGATTATGTTGTTTAGAATTGCTTCATTTTCCTGAGAAGCTTTCCTTTGATCCTATGTAGTGATTTATTTTATCTCTAACAATTCTTTATATCCTAAAGCCTATTTGAAAAAACAAAACAAAACAAAACAACAACTCATCTGGGCCCATATTAAAAGCCCACAGTACATGTACAGAATATTATATAACAGCACCAAAGGATCTGGGCCGGCATGCAGTAATCAAGCACATTGATATAATAACAACAAAATGTGTGAATATTTACACTAAGTGGGATATATAAAAATATATTTTTCACCTTTTTACTTTCAAATTTTCTATGTTCTTATATCTCAGTTATGTTCCTTAATAAATGACATATGGATGACTTTTACTTTGTCATCCAAGTTGTAGTCAATTTAGTGATTACTGATATTTGCAGTTGTGTCTGTCATCTTGACATTCTATTTATCTTGTTTTTTTTCTGTGCCTTTTTCTTTGTCCTCCTCTTTTTCTTTTTTTAATTAAAAAATTTTTTAATGTTTTTTTATTTATTTTTGAAGCAGAGAGAGAGAGACAGAGCATGAGTGGGGGGTGGGGGGAGCAGAGAGAGAGGGAGACACAGAATCTGAAACAGGCTCCAGGCCCTGAGCTGTCAGCACAGAGCCCAATGCAGGGCTTGAACCCATGGACTGTGAGATCATGACCTGAGCCGAAGTCAGATGCTTAACAACTAAGCCACCCAGACACACCTGTCCTCCTCTTTTTCTGACTTCTCTTTTGCTACTCAACTTGTCCTTACTCATTCTCTACTTCTTATCTGGAAATTTTATATTGTCTTTCTTTTCTTTTAGTAGTTATCAATAAAAGTTTATAAGCATACTTCATAAAGTCTGTAATTAATATTTCTCATCTCCTGATCTGCATGATTAACTTTAATCATATCTCCCCTCCATTTTATCTTCTCATTGTTAAATGTTTTAATTCTACCTTGTTTTTATATGATTCAAATTAGTCCTCATTAATGTTATTTATAAAAAAAAAAATACAGAATTTCCCCATATTTTCCCAGTTTCTTTGCTCGGTGTTGTTTTCTTTCACTTCTTTCTGGTATGAATTTCCTTTTTCCTGAAGTACATCATTTGGTAATTCTTTCACAAGGGTCTATGAATGGTTCCCACTTTCAGTGTTAATTTCATTTGATTTGTGTAGTAGCTGAGTATGGAATTCTTGGTCAACAGCTCTGTTTCTCAGTATTTTGAAGATAATCATTCCATCACTTTTTAACTTTTGCTTTTCAGAAGTCTGTCTTAGTCTAACTGGTCTTTTTCAGGAAATGTCTTTTCTTGCATTGTTTTTGAGAGCTTTTCTTTGTATATATGTTCTGTGGTTTCATAATGGTGTCCCTCCATGTGGACATGGAGGACATGTGGAACCTCTTCACCCATGTGGAACCTGTTTAACCCTTCCACTGAGTTTTTAAAATTTCAATGATTATATCTTCATTTTTAGAAGTACTACACAGTCATCTTTTCCTATCTGTTCTTGCTTTTCATAGTGTCTTGCTATTTTAATATTTTTTATTACTTAAGTATTTAGTAGTTTGAACACATTTATTGCATAGTCTGTATGTCTAAAGCTCTTGTAGGTGGGGACCTGCCTTTTGGTACATCCACTGACTCTTTCCTGGCAGATTGTATTCTTGTGGGCTTTGTTGTTTTGGATTGTGAGCTCATATTCAGTGGAGTTTTGTTCATTGGAATCCTGTACTACAGTATGAAAGGCATGTCACTCTAGGGTAGATTTATTTTTGCCCCTTCCTGCTGCCCCGGGGCTATCATCAGTTTCAAACCACTTTTTGTGTTAGTTTCAGGAATTGAGATTTACAGACCAGTTGGGTAGTGTAAATTATACCTCTTTTATGTACATGAATAGGTCAGTGATTACAAATGTTGAAGGAAGACTTTTCTCTTCCTACTCATAGTTCAGGCAGAGATAGACAAGTTTCCTTACCATTTCCTATTCTGTTAGGTGAATATGAATTTTTTTTCTTGTTTGTTATTTTAGTGATGGGCCCAGGTTTATAAGGAATCTCATTTCCAAATACCCACTTCCTAGTGTTTGCCTAAACCCTGGTTACCGATACCAGCATTCTTTTCCTACCCCCACACTCCTGGGGTCACCCCAGCTCATGTACTTTTATTTTGTTTTTCATTTACTTTTTTGTTTTTGGTCCCTGGGGATATTTTCCTTAATTTTTTTTTCTTTTTTGCAAATTTAGCTGTGCTTTTAAAATGGTTTGTATTATATTTTATCCAGAATTTCTAAGTAGGTTTTAGAAGGAGCGATTTCAAGCACTCTGGGTAGCCATAATGGCAGAATTAGAGGTCTTAGTCCTTTTACATTTCCCTGTCCTGTACTAATACCAGGGGTTTGTTTGTTGTTATTATTGAACTGCAGGACTTCTATTGATCTCTGTTGTTTTTATAGTTATTGTCATTAAGTGTGGTCCCTCTTTTCAGCTTTTTTTTTTTTTTTTTTAAATCCTGACTCTGTTATCTAGTATGTTAGCTTTACTGCTCAGACCCAAGTCATTATGTGTGTTTCATGTACATACCATCTTGATTTTCTGTATTTGGTAAAAATATTAAAACTGGAACAATCCATGCATATAGCCCAGGGATACACCACTAGAGGTCTGTGTGTCAGTGGATATTAAACACATCTCTTTGAAATTACTTACAGATATGTCCAACTCTGTTACTCAGTTCAGCTTACATTTCAACTTGGCTCACAAGGTTTGTTCCTAATGAGCTTGCTCAGTTCAGCTCAGTCTAATTTATTTCCACCAATATCTCTGAAGTACACCCTATGTGCCATTCTGTGTACTGTGTATACCACAGACATATGAAAGAACAGGTCGTAGCTCCTTCCTTCATGATGCTCATACCTGGTAGAGAAAAAATTCAGGGAAGCAAATAACCAGCCATATGGTAATCTCTTTCTGCATTTTGCTCAGGATCAACCTCTTTCTCACTGATTGCTAGTTTATGACACCTACCCTCTTTGCTTTTTTGTTGTTCTTGTTGTGCCATAGGCATGTTGGTTGAGTTTATATTATTGATTTGTGGGAAAAATTTTATAGGCTAATTTCCACATTTCTTTTCTCTGTAATCTTTTGTGAATAAATTCATTTTGGTATATTCCTAAATTTTCAGAATATTAAATCAATAAAGAATTACTAAAACTATTGGACAAATGTTAAGTTAATTTCATATTTTATTTACTTTTTATTTTTATTCTATTTATCCCGTTGGTTAAAATTTTTCTCAAGTTTTCTTTTCTCCAAACTTCCTGTTTCCTAGAAAGACAGTGCATTATACATGTCTGATATCAATTTTATGTTTTTTGGCCTGGCCCCTTGTGTTGACTTTTTCACCCTGGCTTTCCTCCCTGGTCTAAGACTTCAGCTAACTTTTTATTGTTAGTCTTCAAAAATTTGTTAGGCAGACTAATGATGTAACCACATTTTCAGTGAAAGAGCTTAATTTAATTAAGGGATAAGTTTTTATCTGACTAGAAATTTTAGATTTGATCTTTATTCTTTTTTTTTCTCTGTAACCCCAATCAACATTCATTAAGCGGGAGGTCCTGTCCGTGTTTCCCTCTGAAGCATTTCATATCTGCTCCTGGTGTCTTAGTCCCACGTCTAGTGTCCGAGCTGACACTTTTATCCTTTCTCACTGATAATTGGGTCACTTCCTAAATGTTTTTCATTTCTCCTGACTGTAATTTTACTCCTGTGTTTTTCATCTGGCAATTCCTGATCTAGTAAGTTATAAAATCAATTTACTTGTGTATGATCAGAATTTTTTAAAGATGTAAAATAGAAGAGAGAGACAGTATTAGAGTCCATGGCTATAATCAAAATGTTTTTTCATTAAACTTTTGTTGAAAAAAAATTTTTTTAACGTTTAGTTATTTTTGAGAAGAGAGAGACAGAGCACAGGTGGGGGAGGGATAGAGAGATTGGGAGACACAGAATCTGAAGCAGGTTCCAGGCTCTGAGCTGTCAGCACAGAGCTCCACACGGGGCTGGAACTCACGGACCACGAGATCATGACCTGAGCCGAAGTCGGACGCTTAACCAACTGAGACACCCAGGCGCCCCTAAACTTTTGTTTTAATTATGTATATACTCCAACCATTAACTTACCATCTGTAATAGGAAATAATAATTGCTTGGGTTTTTGCCATTTGGAGGAGTGTTATTTGAACCTTTTCCTTACGTCTAGAGAACTGTGAATCATCTGAGTCTTGGTAGGAGGCAGGACCTGTGTTGTATTACAGATAAAGAAAAAATGCCACATCTTGCCTTTTCAGCATCCCTCTCAGCGAGGGTGCTGGCTTCTGACCTAGGCTTACTTAACCAGATATCTGGGATGTTGAACTGGGACTGACAGAGGCAGGAAAAGTGAGCACCGTGGCTGATGGTGGTGACAGTAGACACGACATCAGAATTTGGTTTTCTAGGCCACATAGGCCAATAACCCCAGCTGTGGCATCCGGTGGTAGCAGTGGGAACATCGTCAAAATGGTTTTGGGCGTAGTTTGGGAATGTTTCTGCATGTGTAGCTTCCGTTTACTTCTCTGCCTAGTTTGTCAGTCTGCTACTCCAAAATTTTTGGAGATTTTATGAGCTGCTTCATTTCCATTCAATCCATTTCTTGTCTACTGCGATGGACTGAATTGTGCACCCTTCCTTCATCTGTTGAGCCTTAACTGCCATGTGACTGTATCTAGAGATAGGGTTTGTAGGAGGAAAGTGAGCTTAAAGGAGGTCATAAGAGTGGGAACCTAATGTGATAGGACTCTGGCCTTGTCAGAAGAGGAGGAGAGGGAGATCTTTCTCTCTTGGCCATGTGAGGACATGGGGCAGAGGCAGAGAGATCTGCAAGCCAGGAAAAGAGCTTTCACCTGAAACCAAACCCTGTTAGACCTTGATCCTGGACTTTCAGCTTCCAGAACTGTGAGAAATAAATGTTTGTTGTGTAAGCCAACCAGTGTGTGGTATTTTGTTACGGTGGCCCGAGCTGACAAATACAGACTTGGGTGCAGGGAAGCGGGCAACAACCACACACTGTCATGAAAAGAGGGAGGCAGAGCCCCATGGACTTCCCAGAGCGTTGCCACGGAGTGGGACTTTCTTCCTGCCTAAGCTGGGGCCGGGGCTTGCTTTTTCCACTAAAGGACCCCTTCTCAGTGTCTCCAGGAGAGTGGCTCATCTGCTTTTCACCTCACTCCTGCCTGGGCTAGGCAGAAAGGCACTTGTAAGGGCAGAGAAGCAAACAACATGTAGTTTGCCATCAATGGCAATATTTGCACAAGTCTGAGTGTGCTGGGTCCGGGCCCAGGTGCCCAGGAGCCCGCTCAGCCGGCACCTGTCACCTATGCCCTGGCCTGGCCTGACCACCAGCTGCCCCTGCAGGCTCCCCGCTGCTTGGCCGGAGGGGGCCGGCACACCTCTGAGCACATCTAGTCTGTTCCTGGGAACTGTACCTCCTAACATCTTGTTTGAGGCACAGAGCCTGAGTGCCCCGCAGGACAGAGATAAGTCACGCTACAGAAGAAACTCCTGAGGGTTTATTGCTACAATTAAAGTTTTAAAAGCAGCTGACTAGGAATGAACAGCAACATTTTCAAACGAAAATAAACTGAAATGGACCTGTGTGAGATGTGGAAAATATTTTAAAGCAAAGGAAATGATTCAGCACCTCCGCGATGTGGCACAGAGATGAATTACGCAGGTCAGTTTTAACTTCTGTGGAGAGCCTCTACGTCTCGGATAAATCTGTGCGGGGGTGCTTCGCAAAACGCTCACGGAGGAGTATTTAATGTTAGAATTCGGAAAGAGAGGAGCCCCTCCGAGTGATTTCAGCCTTTCCTCTCAGAATCAGAATGGTGGAAGGGGGCATACGTAGCATGTCTTGTGGGGCAGAGCTTTATTTACATAATGGACGCTTTGTAAAGTAATTTAAAAAGTGACCTTTGAAAGGTTTAACTCGGTTTGTTTTGTTAGATTTTCTCATTTATTTTTTTTTCCCCAGGTCTGTTTTCGCAACTTCTTGTAACATCTAAGCGAATGCTTTAAGAGAATATATTTCCCCTCTATTTCATAAATCAAACGTACAGGTGTTAAGTAAAAATAAATAAATTATTTTGAAAAGTAAATATTCAAGTTACTTTGTAGACATTAACTAAAATAAGGATTTTTATGGTGCAGTCCCAAGTGCTAAATGTTTAATCTTAGGAATAAATGTTTCAGTGTTTTTTTAATTTTAGGTATTTTTCCAAGCAAATTTGGTTTTTAGTAGATTCCATTTTTCATTACTGAAAAGGAGCTTAACTAATGTGTATTTCCAGAATTGTTTTACTACATTGAGATCAATATTAAATATTACCTAAGACTGTAGTGGAAGAGGGTTAGAACTGCATCTGTGTTTAAAAGAAATTTTTTTTTAATGTTTATTTATTTTTGAGAGAGAGAGAGTGTGCGCACGCAAGTGAGCGAGCAGGGAGGGCAAAGAGAGAGGGAGACACAGAATCTGAAGCAGGCTCCAGGCTCTGAGCTGTCAGCACAGAGCCCCACGCAGGTCTCAAACTCACGAGCCAAGAGATCATGACCTGAGCCGAAGTCGGATGTTCAACCGACTGAGCCACCCAGGCGCCCCACATTTGTGTTTCTTATTTGAGAGATTTAAGGAATAATTACTTTAATTTGGAGGACCTGATGATTAGGGAGAGTTTCCAAGAGGTGTCCCTGCAGTTTTGGGTATGGAAGGCTTGTGTAGTGATGAAATTTGACACAAAGTGAAATGGATGTTTTGTGAGGTTATGAGCTTCTCATCGCAGGAAGTATTCAAGCAGAGGCTGAATGACTTACTGTCAGGGATCCTAGAGTTACTGGGTCTCTGCACTCTGTGGGAAGGTATGGTGTTCAGTAGGGAGAGACTTCTGAGGGCCCTTTGCATTCTAGAGCAAAAGTTCTAAATAGTTTAGTTTGTCAGAGTCACATGCTTTTGTTGGATGAGTCATTGTTTGAACTCATCCAGTGATCACTCAAAATTTGAAGACGCAACTTAAAGGAAATTGCTTTTGGTTATTTAAGATGCTGTTGAATGCTTAGCTTTTCTAATTTTCTAAGCTTAAAATAAATCACACAGGGGACAAAGGATTTATTCAGGTTTTGAAAGGCAATGCAAAAAGGTCTCTCTGATTAGTTACCCTCACAACTTCAACTCAAGCTAGAGAAGAGGAAAAGAAATGTGGTTTAGCTATTTTTTTTCCTTTAGATTTCTTGTGCTTGTAATTGATCTTGTTCCTAGCCAGCTCACATTTCTTCTGTATATAACTAACCCACTGCCAAACATGTTTCACATACTTTTATGTGAAGTCGACTGGCATGAAAAACATGGTGCATTTGGGGTCCAGAGGACCCAGATTTATTTAAGAATGCCTGGAGAGGACCTGTAACGGTGGTTCTTTCCACATGCGACCATCTGAGATGCTAAGGGGGTAAAAAAGAAGCCGTTTAGTTTTTAGTCTCAGAATCAAGGCTGCCATCAAGTGGGGGAAATTAGAGGTAATTGTCATGCCATTGTCTGAGGCAGAGTGAGATTTCCAGAGACCATGATTTCCAGGATCCCCAGCATCCTCTCTCCTTTCTCAGCTTTCTGTCTCCCACTGCCCGAAATGCCAGCCGGACTCTCTGATCTGTTCCTCCTTGTCCCAACAATCTTAAGAAATCCTTTCATTCTTTGTCTCCTTCCTCTGCTTTATTATGTGTCTGTATCTCACCACATGGAATTATATTGTATACAGCACTTATTTTACTTTTTAAATTGGTGTTAGTTCTGATGCTAATCATTTCCTCTAGAACATAAGCCCCATGCAGACAGGGGACCTGTCTGTCTTGGTCACTGCTGTATCTTCAGCTCATAGAATAAGTAGTACCTAGTATATACCAGGTACCAGGGATGAATCTTTCAACATTTTTATTGGCTCATTTGTGGAAGTTTCTAGCAGCTTTCACTGAATTGACTTAGATTTCTTTTGTAAAACTGTGCTTCCTCATCTGATGTAATTTCCTCGCCTCCCCCTCATCCTCTTTTGCAGTCATTAGAAAATGTTCTCCTCAGTCTGCATCCTTAAGAGAAGCCAAATCTCACAACTTAAACAAGAAAATAAAAGGCAGTTACTTCTTCAGACTTTTGTCTCCAACTTTTTACTTACCATTCCTTGTCATTACTTCCCTTCCTGGTTCAGGTCTTGGAGGTGATGGTCTACTCTGCTGTCTCAGCCCCGTCCCCTTCAAAACCCTCTGCAGCTTGCTTTGTGCTATCTTTATATTTCATAAATTCCTCTCATCAGCGTACTTTTTCCTAGGGCTTCTCACAGCCATATCTAAAACTGACTATGTTGCACTCATTACGACCTTTTCTACGTGTCCAATGCCATGCAGCTGGCCACATTTCCGCTTTGGTGTCAGTCGCCCGTGGGCCATCCTTCCGGGAGAACCCTGAGGCTGGTTAGCTTTATTTCTGACTCTGCAATGTACAGCCCAGCTCCCTGCTTCTGTGTTTCCCCATCATCCATCTCCAGTCATTGGTCAGGGAACAAATTCTTACAGTCCCATACTCAGAGTCCTTATTTCCCGCAGCGTCCCTTGGCAATCTTGTTCCAACATTTGCATTTCCT
Source organism: Panthera uncia (assembly GCF_023721935.1). Lineage (NCBI taxonomy): Eukaryota > Metazoa > Chordata > Mammalia > Carnivora > Felidae > Panthera > Panthera uncia. The sequence continues at coordinate 3,124,770 of NW_026057580.1, forward strand.
TACATCTGCATATCCTAGAACACAGGCTTTGCCACCAGTGTCGGCATGACTGGTTGCTCTAATTGGATCTTCTGAGTGATACCAAGTTGAGGTTTAAGAAACTGCAGATGGATTCCCAGCTCAAATCCTACATGCATGTATTCATTTGACAAACATTTCTGACTGCCCGCTATTTGCAGACATTGGTTTAGGCTCTGAGGTCACCGGGGTAAACACGGCAGAGAAAATCCCTGCTCTCTTTGAGCTTACTTTCAGTTTGAGCCTTTTATTGTCCAAGAGGAATTTTTAAAAGGGACTTCTGACATTTAATTGAGTTTTAAATTAATTTTTAATTTATTAAAGCTGTGCATTCAGAAACCTACTTCAACCTACAAATCTTATGACTATTTTTAAATCAAGTCATTATTGTATAAAAATAAGAACAGACTCTTTCATATTGTATTTTACTAATATTTGGTTAATTCAAGTTTAAAAGTTGAAATTTCTCTCAACGATTAGTTCTGATCCCACTTTAGGTAACTCAGTTCCCTTCAACATTTTAAACCTCTTTTACACATTTAATCTTTCTGATTTCTCAAGTAGCTCAACTGCCTAGTGGGGCAGACTTTCAAACCTAACAAGCAAATCATTCTAAGAACATAAGCAGCTTAAAAAAAATAATGATCAAACATATACATGTAGAAACTCAACCTCTGTTAAACATTTCCACACTGTTTCCAAAATTAAATCAAATGTTCTTACACCTTCCAATTTAATATCACAAGTCTGAAATCAATTGCATGTGTCAAATTGAAATCATAATCTCTAAGTATTTCAAACCCTTTAAATAAACATACCTAGAATAGCCCAGTGATGTGAAAATTACCTTTAAACATATTCCATAAAAAGTACAAAGAGTGTGGGTTTGATTTACTTTGTTATCTCTGCTCTTATTTATTAAATCTTTCCTGGGGTGGCAAAATCACCAACACAATTAAGGTAAGGAGTTGTACTATCTTTGGATGACTGGGGTTACTAGGTTGACAAATCAAAATACTCCTATGGTGAATGATTGCTAAGAGGTTGGCCTGATTTGTGTTTTTCAAAGATGGCTCCTGGTCTGTATGGTGAAGGATTGAGGGGGGTGGTCAGATGATATCAGTCTGTCAGTGACTCGTGGGTCTGTCTGACTCTTCATCAGCCTCTTCATGGGAGGGGACTTTATCTGTTAAGATACTCTTCTTAGTTTCCACATCTCTGCTGCCTCTTGTACCCTTCTCTTTTATTCTTTCCCCTGCTGCGTGTCTCTCTAATTCCTTTCCTGGTCCTTTAATTTTCACTTGCTCCCAGTTCTACTGGAGGTGAGGTGAGATGTTTTAGGTTCTAGGAAGGGAGGAAAATAAGGCCCCCCCACAGAAACAGGTTGGGGGTTGGACTTAGCAGAGGAAAAAAATAAGAAAGAAAACATTCCTGACACAGACACATAGTCAAAAATCTAGAGGTATACACAACATATGTCAACCTGGGTTATCTTTGTGGGACATGGTTATGGAGGACCCTGAGTTTCTACTCTCTTCCATGTTTTTGACAAGAAACATACTGTTTCTATAATCAGAGAAATTAAATAAATAAGTAAGTAAGTAAATAAATAAATAAATAAAAAGTAGATGCAAATCAAGGGGATTAGCATGGCAATAGAATCACAAAAGGCTTTATAAAGAGGATGGAAGTGAATCTTGAAGAATTGAGGCTTCCCACTTAAAACAATCCTATTGTTATTAAATCTTCTTTCAGTATATCATTGTAGTGTAAGAATGGCTTTTGAAATGGCAGATTGTGATGTATCTTATCAGATGGAATGTGAACAAAAGTCACCATGTGTAGGTTCCTGTATTTATCAGCAATTTGGGGGTGATTGTTTTCATAGTTTAATAGTCGCAATGAATATAAGACCACTTTGTATCTTGCAGCTCTCACTGACGGAGCAGCAGTACAAGAAACAAATATGTGAACACCAGCTTTATGTTTGAGGCACTACAAGGTGCCTTCATGGGATTTACAGGGAATGAAAAGGGAATTATCACTTGCCTTAGAAAACTTGATGTAATTATGGAATCATGCATAATGTCCTCTCTGACCAGAAAAACTATATTTTAATTTTGTACTTATTTGAAAAGATAATGGAAGCTTCTGATCATACTAACCTACTTTGATAATGTTATTATCTCATGCTAACTGTTAGTATTTTGAAATTGCTGTAAAGTTCTTTTATGAGGGGCACAGTGCTGTGTATGTTTAGACTGATGACATTCATATAATTGAATAGAATAAACTGAATACTCGGGCTCCTTAGCTCAGTAAAATTTGGCTCTTTAAAGCCCGTTTTAGGAGTACCTGGGTGGTTCAGTTGGTTAAACATCCGACTCTTGATGTCGGCTCAGGTTGTGATCTCATGGTTGTGAGATCGAGCCCCACGTTGGGCTCTGTGTGGAGTGTGGCACCTCCTTGGAATTCTCTCTCTCCCTTTCTCTCTGCCCTTGATCACATATGCGCTCTCTCTCTCTCTCAAAATAAGTAAACTTTAAAGCCTGTTTTAGAATTTTACTTATTTGTATTATATTGTACATAGAACACTGCAGTGGAAGAATGGAAATAATCAATGTTTGCTGGAATGAATGCACAAAAAAATGGATGAATGAAGGGATAGATAATAGGCCTTCAATACATTTTTGATTGTCAGTTTTGATGGCCATGCACATGAACTTATGGGCAAATATGATATGGCTAAGTTGGCCAGTTTCCAGCACAGCCAAGTTTAAGCCATTTCTTTGAGGCTAAGTCATACAAAATACAACTTTATTGACTCAGATCATTGTATAGTTGAGCTGATCAATAACCATGAAAAGTGGCCAAAAAAAAAAAAAAAAAAAGCCAGTTTGCTGAATGACCAGTGCAGGAATAATGTATAGAACTGGTCTTTTTCTGTGATTAGCTGCTTTGTTGGCCTTAGACTTGTGGCCACATTTAAGGAGAAGGAAACCCAGATTAATGAGATGATATTCCAAATACTGAAACAAAATAGGACATATATTTTCTATATGTAACACTTTCTTGGCCCAGATATTCTTAAGTAACTGTTGGGAAATTGCTGTAAAATACATAGAGAATTGGTCCTATTGTGTGAGCCTTTATGGTACAATATAACCTCCAGCTTAAGGGACCACATGTTAAAGTCACATTGGGGCTGGTTTTCCGGTTTAGATTTCAGCACAAAGGATTTACTGGAGATACTGGGAAGATTTCTTGACAGAGCTATTTAATGCTAGAATGAGTTATTAGGAGCAATTGTGGATTCTCTTGGCGGCCTCTAAATATAGTTCCATTTCTCCTCTGTCCAGGATGGGGTAGGTAGGCCTACCTGAGAACAGAAGGACAAACCAGACTGGTCCTGCTAGCCCAAAGTTTTGGTAATTCATTACAACCCAAAAGGAAGCCGGCAGTTCTTAAATGATTTAGTGGTTCTGTTTCATGTATTCAAGTAAGAGCCACACACTATGTTGGATTTTTACGCTCTAGCTTGGCTGACTGCCCCTGTGTGAAGACCTTCATTATTGAGTTTTATTTTCATTCACTCTAAACTTTTCCCCTTGGGTGGAAATACGTGTGCTTGGCCTCAGCTCATAGGGAAATTATTTAATGTATAACTCTGAACTTAATATACTAAGTCAAGCAGTAGTAGAGCAAAATACGATTTTTTTTTTCTCATTTGTGAAACAAATTATGCTCTTCAAGAGCAGTAGATGCTTATTTCCAAACTGACAGAATTCTTTCCAAAAGTCCTGCTTAAAAAGAGTTTGGCGGGGCGGGGTGGGGTGGGGGGGCGGGAAACAAAATACTAAATAGAATAAAAAAGGTGTGGTAAGACCATCACGTATAATTTTTTTGCTCTTTCAACCATTACAGAATTTTCAAGATACCTAATAAGATCGTGTACTTCTCTTACTTTGTAGATAGGTGCTCTTTATATTTTTGTTTCAATTTTCTAAACTAAAAATATACTAAAAATGCATAGCATTTTTAAAATGCACTGTAGAGATGTTTTTAATGCAGTGTGAATATTCAACTTTAAACCTCCTGAATATTTTAATGAAATCGGCTCAGTTCCAACTCCTCTCTGCGTGTATCCATTATGTATATGGAAAATAGATCATATCAGTGTGTAGTTCTCTGAAAATAAAAGTAGACATCCTAAGCAACATGAGAGTTTGGACTGTTTATTATGTATGTGTCCTTTTTGTGTTCCAGCTCAGTGCTTAACCTTTTAGTATCTAAACTTAACGCGTGTAGAATATAGACGGTGGGCGAGTTAAAGTTGTTATGAGGGCTGTAACTTTTCAGTTTCCTGTATGCTTAAACTTGAAACCTTAATGTCGTATTAATGGAATTTTGTGTCTTATGTGTACATGCACAAATCTTCTAGACAGATGCTAAAAATGCCAAAATGAGATGAATACAACTAAGAATACAACTAAAAATGTTCTATAAATGTGATTATAGGGTTTAGGCATCTTGTTGAGATCACTTTTTTGTTTTCTGACAAAGCTGGCATAGCTGATTGACCTTTAATATGCGAGAAGAATGTGCCAATTATTTGTGTACAGGTTGTCTTAACTTGACAGACTAAGAACTGTGGGCAAAGCAAATATTTGTATATTTAATCATTTATTACCATCAAATTCCTTTATTATTTTAGACATAAAAATTTAAAAATATATTGGCTACAAGGCCAAATAACCTTAGGAACTTTCAATTTAGAGAGAATTTGTGGCATTGCACAATGAGTTTGCCAGAGAAATAATTATGTGATTGTGTCCACACTATTTGTTAGAATAGAGGACAAGGTTAATTCCACCCTCTCCTTGGGGATCGAGCTGACAGTCATGTGACAATGCTACTAATTTAAATAGTGATTAGACACATATGTGGCTCTAACCTCCCCAAGGTTAGTTAGAGGCAGTGACTGACTCATCAAACTCTCCCTCCCACCAACCCTCTCTCCAGTCTTTTCCTTCATTCCATAGGTGTTATTGAATGTTTGTAGACTTCTAGTTACCCTGCCCTAGGCTTAGGAGACAGTGACTTGATTAAGATAGGATTTCTGCCCGCAAGGAGAACACAGACCCATGGTCAAACAGACAAGAAAATCAGTCACTTAATTGACTCAGCGGAAGGTATAATGAGTAGAGAAGGGACACAGAAGAACCTCCGTTCTTTCCTTGGGATGGTGGTGGGAAGGTGAAAGTGCCAGTGGAGAAGCAGTCAGGAAGAACTATACAGAGCAGCTAGTAATGGAGTTGCGTCTGCGACTTGGAGATGTAGGTGTTATATAAGCAAATGCATGTGAGGAAAAAGAAATTTGGTTGGGGCAGAGGGTTAGAGGGTGAAGTTTATGGCTGGTGGGTTCACTTGACCTTCCACACAGAAGAACTCAAATTCAAGTGGGAAATCTTTTGGGAACTGTAGACAGGTCCACAATGGCTAGAGAAAAGGAGAAATAATGGGAAATGACAGGTGAAAAATATTTCAGGTGATGACAAGCCTCATATGACCCACAGAGAAAACTGGATCTTGCCAAATAATTTAAATCAGAGCAGTGGCCCAGTTATATATGCTACAGAAAAATCATTCTGATGGCAATATAGAGAAAGGATGAATTGGAGGGACACAAGACTATTTAGGAAGGCATTACTGTAATGCAGGGTTCTCAGAGGCAAAAGCTGTCTAGAGTCTAGGCAGAGAACACAAATAAGTAAATGGGCCAAGTTCAGAAACTGGAGAACTTGGACATAGGGCCTAAGTAAATAAAAGGAGCCGTCACTACTTGGCTCCAGCCCTTTGTTGCCCTTTGGGAAAGCAAAGATACCCCACCACACACATGCACACACCCTGTTGCACATTCATTATTTACTTTTGGCTCTCAGATGGGTGTCAAACGTTTTTAAAAACATGAACAGGTCAACACTATACTGACCAAACAAAATAAATCATTGGGCCACATACAACCTAAGCCAATGTGTCACTGAAGTGTGTTCTTTTGAACACTGATCTTTGAAAAATGAGTTCTGTGGTCAAATAAATTAGAGGCAATTGGAACTTGACAAAACTGATTTTAAAATTCACAAGGAAAAGAAAGTGTGCAGGAATAGCCAAGATCATTCTGTAGAAGAACAAAGATGAGACGATGTCCTACCAGATATCAAACCATATTATAAATCTGTGATAATTAAAGGAGCATAGTTATCAGCACAAAGATGACAGATAAATTAAGATAGAATGAATATTTCAGAAACAGTCTCATGTATATATGAAAATTTAGTTTATGATAAGGGTAGCATTTTAAATGAGTCGAGGAACGATGGGTCATTTAAGAACTGATACTGGGGAAGCTAGCTATTAACTTAGCAAAAACAAAGTTAGGTTCTAACTCATGCCCTGAACAAAAAATAAACATAAGGTAAATTGAATAACTAGTTAAAAAAATAAAGCAATAAATATCAGGAAATGGAGGAAACATTTCTATGATGTTGGAAAATATAAGGCCCGCTCAATGACATGAAATGCAGAAAACAAATTTGACTTGATCAAAAAAACCCCAAACATTTGGGCAATATAAGCCACCATAAACAATATTAAAAGGTAGGCTACTATCTGGAAAAAGATATACAAATATAACAGTAATGCAATAATATACAATAATATATATCATGCTATCCATAACATGGAAATAACCCCTCCCAATTAAGAAAGAGACAAATAATTTATTACAAAATTATTCAAAGGACATGAACACAGTTAGTTCCCTGAAGAGGGGAGATAATTGGTCAGTAAACATATGAAAATATACTTAATCACATTGCAATCAGATACATGAAAATTAGAGATATGGGAGACTTCTTCCCCTCCCTAAATTGGCAAAATAAAAATTTGGTAATATCAAGAGTGAGAGTCTGGGAAAATAGGAACTCTTTCATTACAGATGAGCATAAACATTGGTATGGTCACTTTAGAGCACATCATTGTGAGTGTCAGAACTACTGCTCTGTGATCCAGAAATTTCACTTCAAAGCATCTACTGCGGAGAAATGGTAAAGGCTGTCATCCCTCCCAGCATTGTCTACAATGGCAAGCAATTGGAAAGAATCCAGCTGTTCATCTGTAGAGGACTGGTTAAGTCACATATTTACACTGTGACATGCTATACAGACTTAGGTTAAAAAATAATGAGGTGGATTGGCTGATGTGACAAGACCTACTGAGTAAACAGAACAAATTACCCCAAACAAAATACATATAGTATGAAACCAGTTCTTTAAAAAGGGAAAAAGACATAAAACAATGCTATGTGTTAAAAAAAGAGCAGAAGTGTGCATGCAAAAGAGATAACGGTAATTAATTAAGGTGAAAGTTTGAGGATGGGGAAGGGAATTATGTTCAAGTGGGACTCAACTTCATGGTAATTTAAAAATTTTTAACAAGCATGTATGCGTGCATTTATGAGCTACTTGTATAATCAAAGATAAATGAGGGGAACCTGGGTGGCTCAGTAAGTTGAGCGTGTGACTCCAGCTTAGGTCATGATCTCGAGGTTCATGAGTTTGAGCCCCACATTGGACTTCAGCTCAGGTCACGATCTCGAGGTTCATGAATTTGAGCCCCACATCAGGCTCGCTGCTGTCAGCCTGTCAGCGTGGAACCCACTTTGGATCCTCTAGTTCCCCTTTCTTTGTCCCTCCCCACTTGCACTCTCCCTAAAATAAATAAATAATAAAAAATTAAAATATTTTCCACGATGGGAGAAACTTGAGCCTGCTTATATTCTAAGGAGGAAGCAATCAATAGAAAGGAACAAGTCAGAAGTACAGGGGACAAGTTAATTGATGGAGAAAGGTCCCTAGGGAGGTTAACAGAAAGAACAGTCTAGAACTTAGTTGGAAAAGATTTGCTTTGGATAGAAGGACCAATCTCTAGGACCAGAGAGGAGGAAGTGATGGGGCTAATGGAGATAAATTTATATATGTGCAGGCGGAGGTCGGGGGTAGAGAGCTGAGGAATTTCCTGTATGATGGACCTCTGTTTTCTCTTTGAAGTAACAACTTGTCCCTACCACCCTCATGTCCTGTTATCCTCACTGTGGATATCAGTAAATGTGACTGCCTGGCCTCCACCTGTTCGCCTCAAACACATTTAATGTTATTAGTATCTCATTGCTTTTGAACTCTATCCTCTTGTCATCTTTGTAAAGAACAGCTTGTTACTGCCATTGCATAGGCTCCCACAAGCCCTGCAAACCCTGAACACTAGGTCACAATAATGGGCCATATCAATGAACCAATTCCTGTTGTTGGAAAGAACCCGGGGGATTGTTTCAAAATGTCTTGCTTTAATTCCTAGTGTATCCCAAGAGTTTTTCTCTTTCCTGTGCATTCAGAGGACCATGTTCCCAGCTTTCTCCCCAGAGAAATCTGTGAAACCACCCCGCACCGAAATTCTCTGGAATTTCTTTTCTTGCAGCTTCACAAAGCCCTCTGTTGTTCCTCTGTAACAGTCAGCTAACTGTGAACTTGGGAAGAAGTGGCTCTGCCCTTCCCTCTCTTTTAGATTTTAAGAGCCTACCAACAGCCTGACCTTACCTTTTATGTAAAATATATTTAGCCACTCATTGCAAGTTTCAATTCCTTTGTGATCCTTGGGTTCCAGATAGGGAATTGAAAAGAGTTTTTAGATCAGGCCTCAAAAGACATTAAGGAAAATATCCAAGTCCTTTTTTCTGCTCTAAAACTTTTCTGCCTTTCCTAGAGGCTGTTCCCCAAGTTTCTGGTACTTTCTGTCTTTGATAGCTTCATCCAGGAGGGAAACCTTGAACAGATTAGCCATTCTGTTCTGTTTTCTATGCTGTTATGAACATAAAAGCACATCTTTTGTTTCTCTCTCAAATGGGTGATACAGATTTTTTGCTGTTAATTTTCTGTCCTTACCTTTATCCATCCTAGTTACTAATAAGTGTTCTGAAATACTACTTTGCAGGATTTTGCTGTGTACTCAGGATACAAATCATGGTACTCAGGATGAAAGGATTGTAAATTTGCACTATATTCATACCTGTAAGATGCTCACTACATGTAGTGTGAGCATAAAGATGTGGCTTTAAGATGAGAACAAATGAAAAGTATTGGAAAGGATAATTTAATTGTATATAACTCAATCTGTTGTATTAATCTTTTTATTCTAATTAGCCCTCACATTTATTGTTTAAATGAAGTCAGTAGACTTAATCTCTATGACTTACATATTTGTATTTTTTCCTATGAACTTTTGAAGAAAGCAACTTTAAGATTAATATTTCACTGGATATGATTCTATCGAATGCACCGATTATTAAGTTTAGAAAAGAAGGTGGTCAGATTCATTGTATAATTTAATTAGGCAGTAGAAAAACTATTATATTTGGAATCAGACCTTGATTTTAGTCTTATTTACTAAGTGTGACCATGATGTACTTAACTTCTCTAAGGCTCTGTGTTGTTGTCTTGTTTTGTTTTGTGTTCCATCTTAAAGTGGGGATAATAAAGAGAAGGCTCAGGAGAAGTTCCCTAGAGAATGAAGGAGGAGGACTGTGTTGGAGAGGAAAAAATAACTTCAGTTTTGATCAAACGGAGTTTGAAGTGCGGCAGAAAAATGTCGATACGTAAATTTTGATTGACTGCTTTAAGACTAGAGAGGCTTTAGTTTATTGAGACCATGCTGTTAATAGCATTTGATAAGATGGTATTTCAACTACTGTTCATAAACTAATAGTAGAAACTTTGTTTCTCACAAAAGTTTTTGAACTATTCCCTCGTGGTCTCTTCATGTCTCATCTCACAGCGTGCTCCTAGAAGGGCCCTGGTATGATGGCTTCCCAGCCTCTCGTATCTGCTCTCCTGCCACCGTAGTGACCACGAGTCACCAGTCGGCCACCTCTCACCTGTAGAAACCCTTCAACAGCTCTCCATGGCCTGCGGGATGAGCTTGACATTACTCATCACGACAGTCAGCTAAATAATGATCTGGCCCCCACATTCTGCCTCATGTTCTGCCCCTTCCCCTCCTTCCTCTGTGAGTGATCCCAATCAGCTCAAGTCTTTCTGCCTCAGACTCTTGGCTCTTAAATCTCATTAGACAATTGTGTATGCATGATATAACGAAAGCCACAGTGAAGGGTGATTAGCAACTTCGTGAGATGTATCTTTCTGTCCTTGACGGCATTCCCCCCCCCCACCTTAATTATTGTCCATTGAAATCAAAGTGTGTTTAGATTTTCCCAAGAATGTGAAAGTTGTCTTCTGTTTCACACAAAATTGAAACCAAATTAGATGGTCTTATTTCAGAGACTCCACATATAAAGAAAAAGGCTTGTAACTCACATATAAACTATAGCTCCATGTGGTCCAGTCTGTGTACACCTTCACCTTTGAAGAAACACCAAAGTCAGGCCTATTAAGGGCTCTCAAGGAAGTGCTCAAGGCAGTGGGGTCCGTTTGTAATGCCTTGCACTCATTTCTGTACCCGTTCTCCATTGCCGCTTCTCTTGGCATCTTCCACACCCATGGCCACCCCCTTGCCGCCTCCCCTGCTCTCTTGCAGCTCTGTTTCCCACCCTCCACCTCTTTCAGAACTGTTTAGACAACTCTTCCCCAGAATGTAGGCCCCTGTGTCCCTTCTTTCCTGTGCCTATCTTCCCCATTTCTCGGTTTCCTGCATTTCTGTTGAGACCTGCTCATACAGCCTGTGAGCCCCAAAGCTCTATTCAGCCTAGTGAGGAAAAGAATGGAATCCCCAGGGAATCCTCACAGAGGGCTCTTATCTCTCCACAGATATGTTTACAAATAAACCATGTGGAGTTTTTTTTTGTTAAAGATTAATGTGTAAATTAAAAGATTATGTAGGCATAATGTATGCACATCTTCATGTATTTAAAGATACTTATCTTGTTAATAATTTTCTTTTTACCTTGCATTCCCCCCCCCCCCCGCCATAAACTCCCACAGAACATAGTACCAGGCTTCTAATAGAGGATAATAGGTGCTTTAAAAATGTGGTTGATTAATTTACTGATGGAAAACCCAGTGCTACAATTTTAGGGAAAAGTGTTTTCTATTTTCTTTTGTCTCCCTACAAAGGAAACGTGAAATGAAAGTTCAGAATTTATGCAAGATTCTACTGAAATAAATTTCTGTAGACAGTGGATTTTTCCACATTACTGTATAAAAAAAAACTCTTGTTGCTTCGTTTGAGTTGCCTCCTTAGATGGTCATCTGAAAATGATTATGTATTTAATGAATCTAAGTGTTTATTCTCAAGGGTCACAAAAAAAAATCTGTCAGAAATGCTGTAGTAAATGCATTTTTCATAATGTAAATAAGATAAAAACGCAGCCCTTACTTTCTAATATAGTCTACTGGACTTCAGACTGAAACATTTCAGAGCTGGATCATGTTCAGAAGGGCTCATTTTCTTCTATTGAAGTTCCATGCATCTCTGTTATGTTTCCAGATTTAAGCTGCTTATTATTAATACTAAAACAAAATGGTTTCTTCTGGAACTTGGGAAATAATAAACAGCCTCATTTGGAGAGCACTTTGGCCTGGATTTGGTCCATGAACTTATGGATGTGAAGTTGTTTAGTGTGCTTAAGATCTCGAGGATCCTTTTAAGGGAGACTGTTTGGATTATGTACCCCATGATGTGTTTGCCTCTTGCAAAGTTTGGTTTGTAGCTGGGACAAGACTGTGAACAAATCCCTGAGAATCATAGAGCTGAAAGGAAACTCAGAAGGTCCTCTTTCTTAGCCCCTGTATCCAAGGAGGAGAATTTGCAAATCAGTCAAGACAGGCGGTTGCTGATCCTGTTTTTGTGACACATCCAAGAGGGGAAGTCTTGATTGTGCCAAAGTGACTGTTTGAGAAGAGTGCACCCCAAATTCCTGTGTTCCTATACCATTTTGAAACTTAGAAAATGTGAGCAGTGATGGGAGAGATACCTGAGCTGTCTCTTAGGCTCTGGACAGTATGAGGGGATTGCCTATGGGATTTTAAATGCGAACATCTGTCCTTATTCATATCATTCTTAGAGGTTAGCTTAGTTTCCTTTTTTTTTTTTTCTCTTAATCATTGTGTTACTCTCTTAGCGTTTATCTGAGGTACTTTCTCCCAGGGATTGCAAAACTCAAAATTCCATAGAAGGTGGGCAGCTAGTCTGTAGTAAGCCAGTGAGGGCAGTTGGGAGTAGTGGTGTCTGTGTCTGACTTGGGGAGCACAGGTCTTGGGGGCTAAGAGCATTCAGTTTTCATTTCTTTAAGCATGACAGTGCTGGGCAAACAAATGTTCTACTGGCTAAATTTGGTATGTGGGCCTCGGATTTGTGACCCTAGTCTGATAACCAGTTTGCCCATAGGCACTTACCAAAAAGCATTAAATGATGATCCCAAGTATATCAGTTACCACTTAACCTACATTTGCAGTTTCATTTTTCTGACAAAAACATATTTTGGATGTGTAGTAAATTATTTCTAATCTGGATACCCTTGCGCTGGATATTCCCTTTCCCCAAATAGCTAATAATTTGAATTGGGCCAGCTGAGGTTAGCTATGTCACCTACTTTATTTCTGCATCAGGATTTACAACTCGATCAGTATATCATACAAGTGAAGCTCCCAAGACCTCAGAATGATATTGCCAGAACATACCTTTCGAAGGGAGATCTAAACCCCCCCCAGGGGAACTATACTCAGGTGCCTTTAACCAGAACTCCCACCCTACCTACCTCAAGAGGGCGTGATTCACTGGAGCCTATGTGAATGACTAATCACTGCAGCTCTGGGGAGCAGTGGCGGCCATGTGGACTACACCGAGATTGGCACTTCCTCAGTGTGCAGCGATGCAGCCCCACCTTCAAGTCTAGACGGGTATCATGCGTTTGGGAAGCAAGTGAGTCTAAGACAATAGGGAGTTTGGAGGACAGTGGCCAATGGGGGAACACATGTCCCACTTAAAACCATTCACATTTAGGTAAGTTTAAACATTCCTATAGGCAAGATTCACTGCCAGCTTGAGACCTATGGTCTAAGCCAAGGTTCAAAAGATGTTTTGCAGAAACTTTGCATTAGTTAGGACTTTTTTAGTTATATATAACAGAATTCCAACTCAAAGAAAAGAGAGGAGTTCTTGGCTCACATACCTGGGTGAGCTCAGAGAATTGGAGGTGCTTTCAGAATCAGGGTTGTTGCGACTTAAACTAAGTACCCGACACAGCCAAGATTTCTTCTCCACCCATCTGACCTTTGCTTGGCCCTGCTTCCTTGTACAGAAGGGCAGGAGACATGGCCTCTGGCAGCCTTAATTTAAAGACCCCCGCAAAAATCTATACAGGAAGGATTCTTATTTGCTCTGCTTGAGGCACATCATCTTGGAATAGCAGCTGTTCAGATGGGGACATGGTTGGCGGTGGGGGGGGGGGGGACCATGGTGGAAGGAGGTAGCATGATTGACCATGTCTGAATCAGCACACATCAGTCTGCTCCTCAGGAGCTGAAAGAATGGAGTGGGGGCAGGACTGTTACTGGAAGAAGAAGGACTAAGAAAGCTTGCTGGACATAAGACTCCAGCTCTCCAAGTCTGCTGCCCTCTCTACCTCCCCAGAAGGGTAGGTTCCCCTCCTCCCGCCCATACTTCTTTTCTCCCTCCCTCTCCTTTATAGCAAAGGGAATGCCCCATGACCAAAATTTGCTGGAAATTTTCCAAGTTGCATGCTCATTTGGCTGAACGGGTGGGAAGATTATTTTTATATTTGGCAAAACTGAGTTGTAGTAATTGTGTTAATGATGAGTTGCTATTGTTTTGGGTTCAAATTCCTCTTAAAAATTTAGGCTGGTGAATTATGTACTCCGAGATATTCTGAAAGTGAAATAATTAAGAGTCTCCTTTCCATATTCTCTATGAAAGATACTGAGCTACACCAAAGAACTGCTGAGGCTGTGTAAGAGGGATTTTATTCTAGGAATTGAGCAGCAGAGGAGAGCAATGAACTGTTCTGAGGATCAAAAAGAAATCAAACTAAGTGAATTTCAGCTACTTGGGCTTTTAGAACTGTCTGAAAGGCAAGATGGAGTAATAGGGTAATTATACATTTAAAATAGAGGGCTTGGGGCACCTGGGTGGCTCAGTTGGTTAAGCCTCCAGCTCTTGATTTGGGCTCAGGTCATGATCTCACAGTCCATGAGTTCGAGACCTGCATCAGGCCCTGCACTGGCAGCTCAGAGCCTGCTTGGGATTCTCTCTCTCTCTCTCTCTCTCTCTCTCTCTCCCTCCCTCTCTCCCTCTCTCCCTCTCTCCCTCTCTCTCCCTCTCTCTCCCTCTCTCTCCCTCTCTCTCCCTCCCCTGCTCGTGCTCTGTCTCTCTCAAAATAAATAAATAAACATTAAAAAAAATAATAATAAAATAAAATAGAGTCCTTAATTTTGATAATTCTATTCCTGGTGAGTCTCGTTGACATTGGCAAAGATTTTTAGTCAAGGTGAATATAAATATAGTATAATTTCTATTAGCTTAAAAAATTCTGTTCTTCGTGTTGTTTGATTTATTTGCATTTTCTGAGTGAATAAATTTGTTCCAATAAATGGCTTTTAAAAATATAGATATGTATTTTTTTCTGGGATTCTTAGTGTTTCTAGGGCTAAACTGCATTATCTTTTAAATAATTTTTTTTAACGTTTATTTATTTTTGAGACAGAGAGAGACAAAGGATGAATGGGGGAGGGGCAGAGAGAGAGGGAGACACAGAATCGGAAGCAGCCTCCAGGCTCCGAGCTGTCAGCCCAGAGCCCGACGCGGGGCTCGAACTCATGGACCGTGAGATCGTGACCTGAGCTGAAGTCGGACGCTTAACCGACTGAGCCACCCAGGCGCCCCTGCATTATCTTTTAAAGTACCACCTCACCTCTTCCTCTTCCCTGAAAAATGAATCCACCTGGATTCTCCAATTCTATCCTGCTCCTGAATCTAACAGCTCTTTAAGCAGAGCTCATATATCTGGTTTTCAGAAATACCCTAGAAGGGAATCTTCTGTTGGACAAAAAGTGGTTAGAAGGCCCTCCATGATACCAGTTATAAAATCCATGATCCCATTGCTTTGCTGTCTTCAGCAATGCTGTCTTCAGATTTGAGAGACTAAAATATCATGTTTGTTTTTCAGTGAACTAAATTATCATCACAATAATAATTTTTTGCTGGTTACTTTGATTTAGACACTGTATATGGAGATTCTTAAAGCCTTCTCATCTGGGTAAACAAAATGAGGTCTCACTTTATTGCAGATACTTCTAGACAGCGTTCCTCTACTTGGAGTCTAGTTAAACAAACAAAGAGTAATAAAAGTGAAAAACTCAACTTAAATGGTTTGTATTTTTTCTGACATGCACGTGTGATGTTTGTGGAGTAAGACTTCAATTTATAATTTCCAAGAGGGTAGAAGCTTTTATTTTTGTTTTATTCATGCAAATATTAAGAGATAAGAAATGACAAAGTATCTCAGCTTTGTAATTTAAATTTCTAGGGAAAATGCATTTTGCAAAAGGAAGGAGAGGATTTCTACTCTGGAGATTTCATCTGATCATCAAACACTGG
The DNA here is from genome assembly GCF_023721935.1 of Panthera uncia. Classification (NCBI taxonomy): domain Eukaryota; kingdom Metazoa; phylum Chordata; class Mammalia; order Carnivora; family Felidae; genus Panthera; species Panthera uncia. The sequence goes on from NW_026057580.1 coordinate 3,140,469, forward strand.
TTTATAAAACATTGATTTATTTACATATCAGAACTGCCTCTAGCTTGGGATGTATTAGGGAGTCGCCTGCACTGTTGATTTTAGAAAGTTGAGAAATATTGCTCACCAAAAATGTCCATCCCATTTTTCAGTGCTGAAATGTATCATTAGCTTTTCATTTCTTTTATTAATTACTATTCCATCTTTTACAAATGCTACTGCTAAGGTGTTGAAACACATCTAATTGTACCGATTTGGAATAGATTCTTTATTATGTTATTGTTACCACATTTTGTTGAGAGATTATTCACATATCAAAGAATTCACTTTAAAGTGTACATTTAGTAGTTTTTAGTACAAGTGTGCAACTATCAGTGACCATGATCTAATTTTAGAACATTTTCATCACCCCGAAAGAAGCCCTATACCATACCCATTAGCATTCATTCCTCTACTTTGCCCGTATCCCAACCTCTGGCAACCACTAATTGATTTTCCATTTCTATGGATTTGCTTTTACTAGACATTTCATATAAATGGAATCACACAGTATATGACCTTTTGTGACTGGCTTATTTCACTTAACATGCTGTGAAGATTGATCAGACACTGTAGCATATATCAGCACTTTATTCTTTTTTCATTGCCAAATAGTATCCTATGGTATGGATATGACCCATTTTGTTTATCCACTCATCAGCTGATGAACATTTGGGTTGTTTTCACTTCTTGGCCATAATGAATGATGCTACTATGAGCATTCGTTACAAGTTTTTGTGTGGACACCTTTTCCATTCTACTGGGCATGTACTTAGGAGCTCTGGGTCTTCTGGTAACTCTGTGTTTACATTTTGAGGAGCTGCAAAACTGTTTTTAAGCAGCTGCACCATTTATATTCTCACCAGTAATGTATGAGGTTTCCAATTTTTTCAGATCCTCGGCAACACATGTAGTTATCTTTTTTTTTTTAAGGTATCTTAGAGTGAGTATAAAATGAGTATCCCATTGTGGTTTCGACTTACATTTCCCTAGTGACTAATGATGTTGAGTATCTTTTCATGTGCTATTGGCCATCTATATACTGTCTTTAGAGATATGTCTATTCAAATCCTTTGCCTACTTTTTACTCTCAGAATTTCTGATGTATTCTTTTTAATTTAAAATTTTATTGCAGTATAATCAGCATACAAAGTTCTATTAGTTTCAAAGTTGTATACAACACATCGATTTGTCAGCTCTACACATTACTCAGTGCTCGCCACAAGTGTAGCCACCATTTGTCACCATACAACATTATTACAGTGTTATTGACTACTTATCATCTCTATGACTTACTTATTTTATGACTGGTAGTTTGTACCTCTCAATCAATCCCCTTAATCTCTTTTGCTCCATCCCATACCATCTCCCCTCTAGAAACCATCAGTTTGTTATCTGTATTTAAGAGTCTGTTTTTTTGTCTGTTTGTTCATTTCTTTTGTTTTGAGATTCTGCTTATAAGTGAAATCTTATGGTATTTATCTTGTGCTGTCTGACTTACTTCACTTAGTGTAATACCCACTATGTCCATCCATGTTGCAAATGGCAAGATCTCATTCCTTTTTAATGTCTAAGTAATATTCTGGTTGTGTGTGTGTGTGTGTGTGTGTGTGTGTGCGCGCGTGCGTGTGGTGTATATGTATTTGTCAGTAGCCAGCCTTGTCAAAAATCAACTGATTGTAAACATAAGGGTCTATTTCTAGACTCACAATTCTATTCCATTCATGCGTATGTTTATCCTTATGCCTGTATCCCACTGTCTTGGTTACTGTTACTGTAGTAGGTTTTGAATTAAGAAGCGTGAGTCCTCTACCTTTGTTATTGTTTAGGATGTTTTGTCTATTCTTGGTCCCTTGAATTTCCATATAAATTTCAGGAGAAATTGGTTGACTTTTGCAAAGAAGCCAGTTCTAATTTTGAGGGACTTTTCAGGAACCTACTGATGAGAGGGGAGAGTCCTGCCATTTCACATTAAGTCTTACACCCTACAACCTTGCTGAACTTGTTTATTATTTTTAATAGTTCTATAATAGATTCCTGGGAATTTCTGTATATGTACAAGACCATGCCACTTGCAAATAGAGTCTTCTGTATCTGTAAAAAGTCATTCTTCAAAAGTGAAGGAGAAATGGACATTCCTGGGTAAACAAAAGCTGAGAGAATTTGTTACTAGCCAGTGCATTAAAAAGACATCTAGATTAGAAAGGAAGAAGTAAAAGTATGCTTATTTACAGATGACATGATTTTGTGTATACAAATCTAAGGCAATCCACTGTTAGATGACAAGAGGTAATAAACAAGTTCAGCAAAAGTTTCAGGGTTCAAGATCAACATAGAAAAATCTATTATGTTTCTGCACAGTAACAATAAACACTGAAAACAAAATTAAAATATAAATTTTGGGAGCCTTGTTAATTTTTGCAAAGCAAGATCTCCCAACTAGTCTTCAAGCATTTTGAATATATTATTACATTAACTTCTGGCCTCCACGATTCCTCATGAGAAAGCCATTGTTGATCTTGTGGAAGATTCCTTGTGTGTGATCAGTCACTTATTTCTTGCTACTTCCATGATTTCTTTGTCTTTAGACAGTTTGATTATCATGTGTTTAGATTTGGATAACTTTGAGCTTATCAAGTTTCTTAGATATGTAGATTAATGTTTTTCATCAAATTGGGGAAGTCTTTGGGCATTATTTTTTTAAACATTCTCTCCCTTTACCATCTGGGACTTTATACACACGTTGATCTCCGAGTTCTCTGTTCATTTTTCTTCTTTCTTTATAATTTCTGTTGTGCAGACGGGATAATCTTAGTTGATCTGTCTTGAAATTTACTTTCTTCTACCAACTCAAATTGGCTATTGTAGTGAATTGTTTCTCAATTATCTTACCTTTCAACTCCGGAATTTCTGTTTTATTCTTTTTTTTAAATAATTTGTGTCTTTTTATTCATATTTCTTTTCTGTGAAACATCATCTTCATACTTCCCTTTAATCCTTTAAACATGTTTTACATTTATTCTTCAAACCTATTTATAATACCTAACTTAAACTCTTTTTCCAGAAGTCAAAATCTAGGCTTCCTCAAGAGCTGTTTCTATTAATTTTTTAATTTCCTGTGCCTAGGAAATACTTTGCTGTTTGTGCATCTCATAATTTTTGTTGTTGTTGTTGTAGTACATTTTGAGTAATATAATATGACAGCTCTGAAAATCAGATTCCAGCCTTCCCCAAGGTTTGTTGTTGTTACCATTGGTGCAGCTGCTTGTTTGTTTAGTAAGTTTTGGGGACTCATTCTACAAAGCTTATATGGATTGTTGTATGAGGCTTCTGAAATCTCTGTTCAGTAAGCTCAGTGGTCAGGTAGTGACTGGACAGAGAGATTTTTTAAAATATGCCTTGAACCAGGGGCTCTTGGTACGTGTTGATCTCAGTGCTCCATAAATTTATAATTTTGTCTCAGCTTTCACTTCCTGCTTCTTTAGGCCTACAAGGTGAGCCAGAGGTGAGATGTAAGGACCTTCTCTCATCTCTCTTGGGTATGCACATAGTCCTGTATATGTATGTGGTCTTCTAGAGTCCCCAAAATATGTCATAACTTTTCAACCCCTCTTATAGACCTCCTTTTCTGCAGGTTTTTATTTCAAGTTTTTGTTCACCCTCTTGCTGGCCTTCCTGGTACCGCATGCAGCCTAGGGCAACTGTGATGGTGAACACTTGCAACTGATCTGTTTTCAACAAACACCATGGGGATATGGCTTCTTTTCACTGAATAAACCAAGTCAGGTCACCAAAGCCAAGTACTGTGAGTGGGGCTTTTCCAGGGAGCTGTCAGACAGGTCAGAGAAGTACAATTCTGTGGACTTTTTGGGTTGCTCCCAACCTATCCTACCTCTTCCAGTGGTTGCTGTGCTTCTGTTTTTCGGTTTTGTGGTTGCAAGTCTGTTATTTTTCAAGGCCGTTATGGGACCGGGGAGAGGGAGGTGGGAATGGTCAAGTTAACATGTCACAAAGCTCACTGTTCTTACTGAGATTCAGCCATTTTACTTGAGTAAACACCCCTTGGATTGTTGTGAGCCTTTGGAGAACTTCCAGGATTTTGAAAAACTTGATTTTGACAATTTTTGTCCCTGTTCTCATTATTATTGTGGAGGAGTGGATTCTCAGAGGTCCTGACTCCACCATTTTTCTTTATTTTTCGTTAGTACTTTCTCTTAGGATGGATGAGACTACAAGCATATGAAATTGCCCAGTGTTCAATGGAGAGGAGGGACAAGATGGAATTGGGATGAGAATGCTCTACAGAAAAGAACTGGAGATAAATGTTTCCCATTTAATTTTTTATTGTAACTATGTAATAAATAGCCATAGAGTATGTATGGGTAGAACTGACATACTTTTTTTTTTTAATGTTTATTTATTTTTGAGAGACAGAGACAGAGTGTGAGTGGGGGAGAGGCAGAGAAAGAGAGAAAGACACAGCATCCGAAGAGGCTCCAGGCTCTGAACTGTCAGCACAGAGCCCAAGCCGTGAGATCATGACCTGAGCCGAAGTCGGATGCTTAACCGACTGAGCCACCCAGGCACTCTAAAGGTTTATTCTTAAAGTTATCAACTTCATATACCTAGAGCATTTGTGGTCAAGAGATATTATGGAATCAAATGATAATTGCTAATAGAACATTGCTATATCATTGGCAACAAATGTTGAGCAGAAAGATTCTGTTATCATCTAGCTAAATTCATCATTGTAGTTCTAACTCCATGTGAAGACACATGGAGAAAACTTAACTGAGTGTCTCAGAAAGGGAAAGTTGAACCACACAGTAGTAATCCATTTTCATTCACTTAATGTGCTAAGTCCTTTAAGTTTGTAAGTACTGGTAACACCTTCTACCTACATAGCAAAAGATGCGTTGAATTGTTGCTATAGATGTTATTCTTAGCTTAATTAGTTGTATAAGGTGCCCACCCAGGACTTAACAGATTACTTCACAATAAACTCTAAGCAAAACCTGTGTGTTTAGAGAGGGCATGGAGATGATAAATCACTTAACATACCATCATGAAAGCATGGCGAAAGCATGGAACTGTGGGCAGTATCTCAACAGAAGTATTACAGCAGGAATACCAGCGTAAACAGTGAGGGGTTATTCTCGGAGGATCCTTCTATCAAACATCTGTTCACAATGAGGTTACCATTAGCTGACAACTTCATAATTCGTTGGATTAAAACATCTCCGAGATGAAGGGGCTACTTGTAACAAAAAAGAATGTAATGCTATAATAGTTTGCTATTCTGTACAGTGTAGAGGAAAGATCCATTTGTGAAAGTCTGAATCATGTCAGGTGTACTATGAAAAGCCTATATGGTGAGGAGAGAGATAGGGAGAAGGAAAAGGAGAGAAGGGGAGGGGAGGGGGCAAGAAGGGATGGGAGGAGAAGAGTAGAGAGAGACAGAAGAGAGTTGGTGGCTGAGAAGATCCAGTGTTCTTTTTTTTTTCTTTTTAACATTCTTAAATTGTATTTTTTCATCATGATAAGTATGCTTTTTAATCCTCATCGTCTCTTTCACCCATCCCTTCTCCTACTTCCCCTCTGGTAACCATCAGTTTGTTCTCTGTAGTTAAGAATTTGTTTCTGGGGTGCCTAGGTGGCTCAGTCAGTTGAGTGTCCGACTTCGGCCCAGGTCATGATCTCGCCGTTCATGAGTTCAAGCCCCGCATCGGGCTCTGTGCTGACCACTCAGAACCTGGAGCCTGCTTCAGATTCTGTGTCTCCCTCTCTCTCTGTCCCTCCCCAGCCCATGCTCTGTCTCTCTATCTCTCAAAAATAAATAAAAACATTTATAAAATAAAAAAAAGAATTTGTTTCTTGGTTTTTCTTTCTCTCTTTTTCCTTTGCTTGTTTGTTTTGTATCTTAAATTTCACATAAGTGGAATCATATGGTATTTGTCTTTCTCTGACTGACTTATTTTATTCGGCATTATACTCTCTGGCTGCATCCATGTTGTCGCAAATGGCAAGGTTTCATTCTTTTTGATGGCTGAATAAAATTCCATTGTATGTATATGCCGCATCTTCTTTATCCATTTCTTTATTGTTGGATACTTGTGCTGCTTCCATAATTTGGCTATTATAAATACTGTTATAAACGTAGGGGTGCATGTATCTCTTTGAATCAGTGTTTTTGTGTTTTGGGGGTAAATACCCAATAGTACAATTACTGAATCATAGGGGAGTTCATTTTTTACTTTTTGAGTAATCTCCATACCATTTTCCACAGTGGCTACATCAGTTTGCATTCCCACCAACAGTGCACAAGTGCTCCTTTTTCACCACATCCTTGCCAATACTTGTTTCTTATGTTATTGATTTTAACCATTCTGACAGATGGTTAGTGATATTTCATTGTAGTTTTGATCTGCATTTCCCTGATGATGAGTGATGTTGAGCATCTTTTCATGTGTCTGCTGCCATCTGTATGTCTCTTTTGGAGACATGTCTGTCATGCCTTCTGCCCATTTTTCAATCAGATTATTTGTTTTTTAGATGTTGAATTGTATCAGTTCTTTCTATATTTTGGATACTAAACCTTTATTGAATGTATCATTTGCAACCATCTTCTCTCATCCCATAGGTTGATTTTTAGTTTTGTTGATTGTTTCCTTCACTGTGCAAATGCTTTTTACTTTGATGTAGTCCTAATAGTTTATTTTTGCTTTTATTGCCCTCCATCAGGAGACATATCCAGAAAAATGTTGCTATGGCTGATGTTGGAGAAATTGCTGCCTGTGTTGTCTTCAAGGATTTTTGTGATTTCAGGTCTCACGTTTGGGTCCTTGATCCATTTTGAGTTTTTTGTGTGTGTATGCCATAAGAAAGTGGCCTAGTTTCATTCTTTTGCATGTTACTGTCCAGTTTTCCCAACATCATTTGTTGAAGATACTGTCTTTTCCCCATTGCATATTCTTTCCCCCCTATTGTAGATTAATTGACCATATAAGTATGGGTTAGTTCTTGGTTTTCTATTCTATCCCATTGATCTGTGTGCCTATTTTTGTGCCAGTACCATACTGTCTTGATCACTACAGCTTTGTAATATCACTTAAAATCTGGAAGACCCATGATTCTTAAGATCACCATTAAATCAAAAGCTGCTCTGTAGGACTAAAGAACACATATGGATTAGTATCTTCTACCAAAAAATCATTACAAGAAAATTGAAGAGGGAAATTCTTAGAGGATTTACAGTTGGTGCTGACTATTAAATTAGGGAATTACACTACAAGGTACGTAGTGGCAAACATTCTGTACCTGGTATTCTAGGAGGTGACCATGTGTTGTATTTGCCACATGAAGTGCCAGGTGTCGGGTTTGCAGTTTCCAAATTATACATATGCTTTCCTCAGAACTTTTATCTTCAACATATTATTTGATTCAAGCCCAGTATACCAAAGATGAAGAAAGTACTTAATTAGGAGAGCAACTTCAGCAGAATGGTAGTATAGAAATTTCTAGCACCTGTTCCCTCCCAGAAACATCAATTTGAATAACTACCAAGCCTGAAAATACCTTAGCAAAAGCTAAGGATTCCAGGTGAGGAATTACAGCATTGGGATGGGATAAAAAAAGAAGACACATTGAGGAGGGTAGGAAAGATAGTGCCATTACTGCATTAGAGGGTAGAAAAGATAGATTGACATTACCTCATTACTCCTCCCCCAAGCATGGGCATCCTAGCAGCTGAGAGAGACACCCTCCCCTTGGGAGGAGAATGACATGAGGAACTGACTTTATCGTGGTTACCAGTGCTGGCCTATCCCACCATCAGCTGACTCCAGTGGCCCCAGGCAGTTCCCATGGTCCCAGGTAACTTCCATAACACCAGGTGATTTCTTGGTCCTGGACTCTTGGCAGGCTATGAGAATCCAATACCCCGGCCCACCCTAGCACCTTCCTGTTCCTGTAGCCCCAAGCAGCTCCTACAGCAGTAAGCTACCAACATGCTCCCATAAAACCAAGCTCCTGATTACCCTGGGGCTGGGTAGCTTCCATAGCCCCAGGCAGCTCCCATGACATCAGGCTCCCTGCAGACTCTAGCAAATTCAGGATCCCAACCCATCCCTGTTTGGCCAGCTTCCATGGCCTCAGGTGGCTCCTATAGTTCTAGTATCTGGTTGGTTCCCACCAAACCCACAAGGCCAGCCCTCTCCAATGCCAGCCCAAGCCGTGAAGCCTGAGCTTTGAGGCTGGCTTCCACAGACCCAGGTTCCTGACCTGCCCAGCATCACACTGGTCACTGCAGGCCAACTTGGCCCCTCATGCCCTATGGTGTAAGCCAACTCCCTTGGCCTAAGACTACAGGCTGGTCCTAATGCCAGGTTGGCCCCTGGACCCCAGCCTCCAGGCTGGCTCCCATGAAACCAGGCTCCCAGCCCATCCTCGCACTGGACTGGCCCCTGTAGATCCAGATGCTGGACCTACCCCAGTGATCCCCAGTACCTGGTCAGCCACTGTGGACCCAGTGTCCATATCCACCCATGTAGGCATGAGCTCACCAAAGGAAACTAATAAAGCTACAGTAACTGACCCTGAAGAAATGGAGATCTATGAGCTATCTGACAAAGAATTTAGAATAATCCTCTAAAGGAAATTCAGTGAATTACAAGAAAACACAACTAAATGAAATTAGGAAAAAAATACATGAACAAAATGAGAAGTTCAACAAAGGAATAGAAACCATTAAAAAAAAAACAACAAGCAAAGCCAATCCTAGAGTTAAAAAATACAGTGATTGAATTGACAATTCAATAGAAAGCTTCAAAGCAGACTCAATCAAGTAGAATAAAAAATTAGTTAACTAGAAACCATATCATTTGATATTATCTAGTCAGAGAAGCAAGGAACAAATGCAAAGAGTGAAGAGAACCTTTCTGAATTATGGGATACCATTAAAGGAAACAATCTCACATTATTAAAGTCTCAGGAGAAGAGAGGGATAAAGGGGCAGAAAGCGTGTTTAAAGAAATGATGGATTAGAATTCTCAATCTGGGGAGAGGTTTGGACATCCATGTTCATACAGCTAATAGGTGACCCTATAATTTCAAACCAAAATGATCTTTTATAAGACACATTAAAATAAAATTGGTAAAATCAAATACAAGGAGAGAATTTTAAAAGCAACAAGAGAAAAACATACCTGTATAATAAGGGTATCAGCAGATTTCTCAGCAGAAACCTTATAGGCCTGGAGAGAATGGGACAGTATACTCAGATTTCTGGAAAAAGAAAAAAAAGAAACTGCCAACAAAGAATACTTTACCCAGCATAGCTGTCTTTCGGAAATGAAGGAGAAACAAAGATTTTTTCCCAAACAAACAACACCTGAGGGAGTTCATCACCACTAGACCTGCTTTATAAGAACTACTGAAACATGAAAATATATGAAAATATAAAGCATACTGGTAAAGGCAAGTCTAAGCGATTCATAATACTCTAATACTATATAATATGGTGTTATGCTAATTACTTAATGTAGTATAAAGATTAAAGGACAAAAGTATTAACAATTATAGCTACAATAATTTGTTAATGAAGACATGATATTAAAAGAGGTAAATTGTGACGTCAAAGATACAAAAAATGGGACTAATAGTAAAAATGAATAGTAGATACACAAAAGATAAAGAGGAGGGAATCAAAGTATACCACAGGGAAAATCACTTCACAAAGAAAGACAAAAAAAGGGGCGCCTGGATGGCTGAGCTGGCTAAGTGTCGTCTTTGGCTCAGGTCATGATCTCAGGGTCCATGAGTTCGAGCCCCACGTCAGGCTCTGTGCTCTCAGCTCAGAGCCTGGAACCTGCTTCAGGTTCTATGTCTCCATCTCTCTCTCTGCTCTTCCCCCACCCGCTTGTGCTGTCTCTCTCTCTCTCAAAAATAAATAAACATTAAAAAAAAAAAAAGACAATAAAATTGGAAGAAGGGAACAAAGGAACTACAAAGCTAGGAAACAATGAATAAGTTGGTATTAGTTAAGTCCTTACTTTGCCTTAGTTCTTTTTAATGTAAATGGATTAAATTCTCCAATCAAAAGGCATAGAGTGGCTAATGGATTAAAAACAAGACCCATCTATATGCTGCCTACAGGAGACTCACTTCAGCTTTAAGGGCACACAGAGACTTAAGGGAAAAGGATGCAAAAAGATACCCTATGCAAATGGAAACCAAAAGAAAGCAAGAGTAGCTATACTTCTATCACACAAAATAGACTTTAAGCCAAAACGATAATGAGACAAAGAAGGCCATTTTATAATGATAAAAGGGTCAATTTATCACAAGGGTATAACAATATATATGCATCCTAGATCACAGCACCTAAACATATTAGGCAAATATTTACAGATCTGAAGGGAGAAATAGACAACAATACAATAATAGTAGTGGAATCTGATACCCCACTTTCAACAATGGATGGATCATCCAGATAGAAAATCAATCAGGAAACGCTGGATGTGAACTATACCTTAAGCCAAATGGACCTACCAGACATATATGTAACATTTCACCCAACAGCAGCAGATTACAGACTCTACTCAAGCACACGTGAAACATTCTCCTGGATAGATCACATGTTAAGTCACAAATCTAATCAAGAAATGGGCAGAGGACTTGAATAGAAATTTCCCCAAAGAAGATATATAAATGGCCCAAACAGATACATAAAAGGGTGTTCAGTACTTCTAATCCTCTGGGGAATGCAAACCAAAGGCATGAGATATGTCCTCATATCTGTTAGAATGGCTATTATCTAAATGCCAAGAGACACCAAGTGCCGTCAAGGATGTGAAGAAAAGGGAATTCTTATGCACTAGTGGTGAGGATGTAAATTGGTACAGCCACTATGGAAAACGGTATGGAGTTTCCTTAAAAAAAAAATTAAAGATAGAACGACCATATCCAGCAATGCCACTTCTGTGTATATGTCAAAGGAAATGAAATCTCTCAGAGATATCTGCATTCCCATGTTCATTGCAGCATGTTCCCAATAGCCAAGGCATGGAAAAACCTAAATGTCTACTGATGGATGAATGGATACAGAAGATGTGGTTTATGTACAATGGAATATTATTCAGCCATAGAAAGAAGAAAATTCTGCTGTTTGCAACAACATAGATGGGCCTTGAGAGCACAATGCTAAGTGAAATAGGACAGAGAAAGACAAATACTGTATGTTCTCCTTCACATGTGAAATCTGAAAAACTGAACTCACAGATATAAAGAAAGGAATGGTGGATGCCAGAGGCTAGTGGGTAGGGGAAAATGTGGAGATGTTGATCAAAGGGTAAAAACTTCCTGTTATTAGATGTGTAAGTTCCACAGATTAATGTATAGCACAGTGACTATATATTATATATTTGAAAGTTGTCAAGAGTATAGATCTTATATGTTCTCACCACCTACAAAAATGATAATTATGTGAGGTGATGGATGTCTTATCTAACCTTTTTGTGGAGCTCATTTCTTGGTATATTTGTGTATCACATAATCACATTTTACACCTTAAAGTTACATTTGTTATATGTCATTTATATCTCAGTAAAGCTGGAAAAAAATAAAAAGACATTATGTAAAAACAAAAGGCATTTTAATACAATTTATAATACATCAATATTGATTCTTTAGCTGTGGCAGATGTACAATACTAATGTAATAACAATAGGGGAAACTAGGTGTAGGGTATGTGTTAACTCTGTACTACCTTTGCAACTTTTCTGTAAATACAAAAGTATTCTAAATAAAAATTTTATTCATATTAACAAAAGGAACTATTTAAGATGACTGGACTCCATTTGAGTTATAGGTCCTTTCTTAGAAAAAAGGATTGGTGTCTGATACTGTTGCCTAAAAAAACAGTCAGTTATTTCAGCTATATACTCATATATAGAAATTTCTATAAATGTCGTTTCAATCGTGTTGAATAAGATTGCTATTAGAATAGAAGCCATTTGATACAAGTGCAATTAGCCATTTGGATATTAAAAGTGTGCCATTTCTTTAGTGTCTTGGCAGGTTACAATGGTACCATCTTTGCATATGGGCAAACAGGCAGTGGTAAGACATTCACCATCACGGGTGGAGCAGAACGCTACAGTGACAGAGGCATTATCCCAAGGACACTGTCGTACATTTTTGAGCAATTACAAAAGGTATGAAACTTTAACTTCATTTTCTGTTTGATATATTCAGCAGAAATTTACAGTGGGTAAAAAATTTATTGTGACATTTTATTATATTATATCTAAATGAGGAAGTATTATTGTGTAATAACTCTGGCCTTTATATTTAAGGAAAGTTTGGGATTTTGCTGAAGAAGTAGAAATTAAGGTGCTTCTCATTAAAGGGATGCTGTTTCAGCAAAGGCTGAAAGAGAGTTCCTTCTGATACATCCATGGAGGTTAAAAGAACAGAGAACACATTTTCCCAACTAACATCTTATATTCCCCATTAAGAAACTGGATGTCCTTTTACCAAGACATTTTTATTTCAGCTACTAAAGCACTGAGTAAGATGATATGCTTGTACCTTTTTCACAATTGTGACAGAAGCCCAGAAGAGTTTACCAGAGTAGATATCCTATTGCAATTAATATTATTATGAAGAGTTCTTTATATTATATGCATCATTTATGTGTGCCTCTAAGTGCCTGTTGCCTTATTAGTATTGAATACGACATATAATACAATTAACAAGGCAGGTATCTTTATCCCAATTTTATAGTTGGGAAAACTGAGTCTAAATATCTTTCCCTGGGTCCTTATAAGTAGCCGGTCTGGTGGTCCATCCCAGGTCTGTGTGATGCCAAACCCTGTGCTTTTCACCACTACATACACTGCCTCTGTATCTCAGACTGGCTTTATTTTGTTGGTTGTATTTAAACAATAATGAGTTAAGGAACTTCTCTGAACTTGGATTTCAGTTTTCCCTTAACTTTTCTAGGTTTCAGTTTTTCCCTCTGTGGAAGTAAGAATTGAATTGTACTAGAGGATCTCCAGCATCCCTACTCACTCCTACACTTACTTGGTTGTATTAATTCTGTATAACAAATGTCCTAACTAGGTCAGTGTAACAGCTATTCCAAATTTTCTTGACTGTATGCTTTTTGCATTTTGAGTTGCAAAGATGAGAAGAAATCGCTGAGATCTGCATAATTCTAATTTCCATCCATAAAGTAGCAATTATCCATTAGTTCAGCTCATCTCTCACTAGCTCAAACATGCCAACACTGCATGCCAGAAAATGTAGAAGAGAAAGAGTTGAGTATAGTGTGTATGTTGGATTCAGATCCTGTCTTTTCATTTACTCATTTATTTCTGACATTAGCTGCTTTGTTTTGCTCCCAGATTTCACAGACTGGGAACATAATTTCTAATAGTTTTTGCTGCTGTGGCCCAATGTGGAAGTATGTTGTCTTGGAAAGTTCATTGAAGTTGGTGCAGACCAACCTTGTTCTGAGAAAGTGTGCTACTTACAGCATGTGGCCTTGAGGTGGTTACTTAATGTCTCAGGCTTATGGAGTTGCTTCTGAGGGTTGAACATACTCTATCTATAAAGATATTGTCCTGGCACATAGTACATGGTCAATGTATGAGTTCAGTTACTATAGCCATTAATATTTATATCCATATATATATGTGTGTGTGTGTGTGTGTGTGTGTGTGTGTGTGTGTGTGTGTGTGTATGTAGAGAGAGAGAGACAAATGATCCTGATTAATTTCAAAGAATCCTTTGAAACTTAGGACAAATGAAGCCAATTTCCCTGATTAAGTTAAACAGAATAAATAAATCCTTTTCTAATGGAAAATATATTTGTCCCTTTTAAAATTTTGTCTGTGAATACCAAAATGTAGTTCTAAAAGTCTAAATGTTTTCCAAGTACCTACTGTCTGCCCAGTTCATTGTTTTCATATCTGTTTGTCATTGACATTATTCTAAACCACATTTCAGTTTGAATTATCCTAAATCACTTCCTGGACTGGAGAGAACCCCTTGGACCAATTTATAGTCAGGACAGCTCTTTGTAAAAGGACAGATCTCCACGATGGGCACAACATATTCGTTCTAATCAAATTGAACTGCTGCAAAACTAGTAAGAGACAGCTTGAGGTTCATCATTAAGTTTGTCCACATTGTATAGCTGAAAAATGCAGACAGGTACTTGGATACCCCCAGTCGATTGCTTGAGAGGGGCACATGGAGTTCTCTAGAATTCTTAAAGGACATACTTGACTTATGCAAAGTAATTATTTCGAGATAAACCAAGGGCAAGTGCATACTGGCTCCTAAAATGCCTGTGAGTGTGATAGGAGCACATTTGCAGTAATTTTAAAGGAAGACAATTGATTCCATTTATTTTAGAAATCATAGCTCATTATTTTTGAGTACTGTGAGGTTCAGACTTGTTTTGGGGCAAGAGAAAAGGCTGTCTGCAGGGAACATGTGTGTTACATTACAGTCTGGCAATCCTAGACACTAAAAAAGGAATAATAAGGAAAGGTAGCTTGCCACATTGCTCAGTGACTTTTAAGTGTGTATTCTAATAAAAGTCCAGAAAATGCAGAAACTGGAGGAGCCAAAGGCATTATCCCTATCATCTCAGGGGAGTAGTCTTGCCATTTTCCTGACTTATGATTCCTTCTACTTTCTGGAAGAAGAGAGTTTCTCCACTGCAGATGAACATACAAATTGGCTGTTGTTTTGCCTTTCTTTTACTTTCCTTTTATATTCTTGCTGAATTCTCTATTTGGGGGCTTTTAGAAATAATGGTAAAAACAATAACATTAGCAATAATAATAACAGTAGCAACAGCAACAACTTATTGGTCCTTACTACAGGGACACACATTTCTAGTCAGATTTTAAATACAGAACCCTATTTCTCTGTTACAACAGTTCTACAAGATAAGAGTTATCCACAATTTCATAATTAAACAGCTGACGATAGTGCAGGATCACTCAGTTATAAATGGCAGATCGCGTATTCAAACCCAGCTTTTTCTGATGCTAAGATGAGCTCAGAACTGTATGCTAAAATCTCAAACTATAACATATGGGATATTTCAGTTATGTTCAGATAAGTTTTAGAAGTATGTTGCTCTTAAACTTGCTGAGAGGTTGCTAAATGATCCCCCATGGCCTTCAACTTGGTCTGAGAATCTTGCTCTGAGAATCTTCTAGAGAGGACAGCATATATGTTCATTGTGGAACACTTTTTTCACAAGTATTTCATAGGATACTTGAGGGAAAACTGGATTAGACTAAAGACCACACAGAATCTGTCTAGAATATATGATCTCTGATACCTGTGCCATAACCAAAAGAATGATGTTGAATGATGCCTTTGCTAAACTAGGACACTAATCTAATCAGCAGGGTGTTTGTTAGGATAAACAGAGTCGCCTACATCAGCAGGACTTCAGCATTTGGTGGGGATAAATTTATTTAGTAGGGACTCAGTCCATGCTGTCACCTTCCCAGACCACCAAAACATGACATTTCAGGTGTAGCTTGAGAGTTTTGCTCTGGTCATGTGCTGCCTGAGAATTGCCTTAATTTTTCAGGTGTTATTTTGTTCTTATGAAATATTGGTGTTTTTATTTGGATAGTTTGAGCCACTTTAGAACCAGACAATCATATTAATTTTAATCTGAAGAACGCATTAGGAATTCATTATTCAATTTCCTCACTAATCAGTGTGGAAACTGAGGCCTGACACAGTAGGGTATTATAGCAAGTAGGACTAGGATTCCAGCCCTGGATATGCAGGCCTTTGTTTTCTCTTCCATCTCTGTGACTTGGTCGTCTCTCCCTTTAAATAATATCTGTCAAATGGATTGTCTTGGATATGGGTAAGAATCAGTCAGGAAGGTCATCCTAAGGAAAATCTCTTTGTGAGTATTGACTCTGACAATCTGCTGACCTTCTTGCCATGAGACACAAATGTATTCTGTTATGAGAAGTAGGACTCTTATTTGCTGAAATGCAAGCATCTGTATTTTGGGAGAAACAAGAAGAAAGTGCTATCAATTGATATTTGGTCTTGAAAACTGAAAAAAAAATTTCAGTTTTCTTGAGACCTGAAAAAATTCCATTTTATTCTATCTCAGAGGGAGTGGGTCCTTTTTATCTGCTAGCAGAACTGAGACAGGACCAGTTGCCTGGGCTTTTATCCTAATTGCATTGATACCTGTGTCATTGCATTTCAGTATTAACCCCCACAAAGTACCTCTCTCAAATGAATAGCTCAATATCCCTGATTGCCACGTGGGCCAGGAAGATTAACCCAAGAGAGAAGTTATAGGCAGTGAGCTGTGAATGTCTACTCTTACTGTTACCTGATTGATCTAAACTATTTCTGTCCCCTGGGATTCATTTTACATTATCTACTATTGTCTGTTATCTATATCACCAGAAATTTTGCATATTGGAAAAATTTTTAAAAGAATTATGATGAAAGCTGGAAACTCTTTTGCTACTGAAGGTTTTAAACAGAAGTAATGATACTGTTTTCTTTTATGAATAGGCTATTCACAGAATGTAAGTTTATTTTTTCACAGTAACCTTTTTTTTTTTTTTGGAGGGGGGTCTGGAAAGTAAAAACTGGTGTGTTATACATTTCTGCAACCAAGTTGGCTCATTTTAAGTGTATATTGACTCTTTATGTATAACGTGGAACCAATAAAAAAAACAACAGACTAAAGTTGCTTGTAATCATGGGTGTTGGCTATTAAAAAAAAAAAAAAAGCTTCATGCATATGGTTACTGGCAACTTGAAAGTGTCACGAACTGAAAATGGAAACCATACAAAGTGAGGAGGGTAAAGAAGAGAAGCTGTGAGGAAACTATAATGATAAATGTGTTCATCCTCCTCTGAGCTGAATCGTTATTTATAGCCATTAAATAATGTCTTCCCCTTTTCCAATCAGGACAGCAGCACAATATATACAACGCGCATTTCCTATTTGGAAATCTACAATGAATGTGGTTATGATCTGTTGGATCCAAGACATGAAGCCTCCAGTTTGGAAGATTTGCCGTGAGTAGCAGAACAACAAAGAATGGGGGAAATTACTTTCAGATGTTCCTTTCAATTGTTTTCTTTGAAACTTTGTATGTTTCTGGTCTCAGTCATAATTAACAAATACTGGATAACAGAATCTTTTTTGTAATATAATGGATATTTTTTTTCAGTTATGACAAATAGACAGCAATGATGGGAACTAAAATTGCTTGAAACCCATTTCTTGGGAAAATCTCTTTTGGAGTTGGTACAAGAGAGTGCACTGAATGTTCTCGGACCCGGGGTAGAGTGGACTAGTGGGATATGCTGGTACTGCTTTACCTCTGCGGAATCAGACCCTTTCCTCCTTCATTTGTGGCCTTTGTCTGAAGAGGGAGTTCAAATTAGGGCTCAAGCAGCAATGAGAGACTGAAAGAGAGAAAATAAAACTTTGTTTTCCCCGTTGCTTCTCTATTGTAAGACTGACACTGAAAATCATTTGGTCAGATTGGCACTGATTGCTGCATGACTGAAATATAAACAGAGTCTTCAGAGCTTACCTACTGAGTAAGTTACCCTGCCAGCGTTTATTACTCACTGCTTATTTGAATATCTGCCTAAATTACATATTAATTGGTAATATTTCATATCCTTTTGTCTAGACATCTTCATATATCAGAAGTTGGTAGGGATGCCTGGGTGGTTCAGTTGGCTAAGCCTCCAACTTGTGATTTTGGCTCAGGTCTTGATCTCATGGTTCATGAAATCAACCCCCGCATCAGGCTCTGTGCTGACAATGCAGAGCCTGCTTGGGATTCTCTGTCCCCCTCTTTCTGCCCCTCTCCTTCTCTCTCTCTCTCTCTCTCTCTCTCTCTCTCAAAAATAAATAAATGAATAATAAAAATAAATAAAATAAATTTAAAAAGTTGGTACAGCCAAGAAAATGTATTTTAATTTTCTTAATATTCTAAAGCAATTTAAAAACACATATTAATCCTCTACCACAAAGATCAACAACCAATTGCTGGCTTGTTCTGGTTTGCAAAAGAAATAAGGAAATAATAAAGAAAATAAATTATACTCTTTACATCATCTTTATATGTATTCTTCCTTTAATATTGACGGAGTTTTTACGTATCTCTTTTATGCCAGTTGTATTCATTAGAGGGAGTTAGGAAAGGGGATTATTGTTGGTTTCTAAATATGTTAATTAAAGAATATAAGAAGAGAAAGGAAAGATCTGACTCCATGGAAGAAATTGGTCTTAAGGAAACTATTGGAATTAAGTTTACAGAGAGGTAAAATGTTCCTCAGAGGAAGGTTAGAAACAGCAACATTAAAAATATGAAGATGTAGTCAGAAAGGCCATGTGTTGAGGAGTCATGTGAGATAAAAGCAGAAAGGCTAACAGAAGCCAGCTTTTGAGGTACTTGAATGGTGGGCTTTTGCTGTGAGATTGATTATTACTCTAATAGGCTTTTAAATTAATTTTCTAGCCTCCAGTCTAACCTGTGTACCTCTAGGCTAAATCCGGATTAAAATTGCTTTAACAAGTCATATCTACACTGAAGAACTTGAAACCTGCTTAACAATATTCCAGAAATGAAAGTCTTGGCTATGACAAACATGGAGGAAGAGAAAGAAGTTTGAGAGATATGCATAAAAAAAATAAATAGATGATAACTAGCTAGCTAGTTAGATAGAAATCAAATAAATTGATTATGCCTCTCACCTTGGATTTGATTGGATTTGAAACAAAGGTGAATTACAGCAGGTTGGTTCTCTGTATTTTACTGATTGAGTAAACTCAGAGAGGTATGACTTTTCCAGGGTGTCAAAACTAATCTGTTAATTGTAGAGCAAGAATTAAAAACCACAAGGGCGGGGCGCCTGGGTGGCTCAGTTGGTTGAGCGTCCGACTTCGGCTCAGGTCACAATCTCGCGGTCCCTGAGTTCGAGCCCCGAGTCGGGCTCTGGGCTGATGGCTCAGAGCCTGGAGCCTGCTTCCGATTCTGTGTCTCCCTCTCTCTCTGCCCCTCCCCCGTTCATGCTCTGTCTCTCTCTGTCTCAAAAATAAATAAATGTTAAAAAAAAAAAAAAACCACAAGGGCATCTGGGTGGCTCACTCAGTTGAGCATCCGACTTTGGCTCAAGTCATGATCTCACTTTTGGTGAGTTTGAGCCCTGTGTTGGGTTCTGTGCGGACAGCTTAGAGCCTGGAGCCTAGTTCAGATTCTCTCTCTCTCTCTCTCTCTCTCTCTCTCAATCTCTCACAAAAAATAAATAAACATTAAAAAAAATTGAAAACTACATACTCTGACTTTCATGCCAGAGTAGCAAAAATAGCTTCAGGATTTTACCATGGGGCCCAGAGAATTGGAGTCATTGACTAAAAAGGTGATTTCTGTTAGAACACTTGATTGGGTGGTGGTATTGAGTTTCATATACATAACTTTGGTGGCTAAGAGTACCTTACTAGATGTTTACAATAACTTCCTCAAAGGTAGGAAGTATGCCTTACCTGAGTTGGTAGTCTCTCTACCACTAGGCCAAAGTAAGTTCTCAAGATTTAAAAAAATTATCTATTAAATTGAAACTATAAAGTAGAATTTTTGAAGATGAGAGTATAAAGGAACAACAGCATGAGCTCTGTGAATCAGAGTCTAATGGACATAATTGGGTGCAACCTGACTATGAGAACTAGGAATGAGAAAAGTCGTTGACTTCTAAGAGAGGCAGTGTAATATATAGTCAAGAGCACTTGATTACAAGTCAGGACATTTGGGTTTTAGTCCCAACCCCTCAATCTTAGATACATTTTTTCACTTTTCTGGGTTTCTCATGGTCTATAAAATGTGGGCATCGGGTTATATAATATTTAACAGCCTTTTAGAGGTCAAAGATTGACGACCTCACAGAATAGGACTTCTTTGGTGACTCTTTTCCCCTTCACAAAAAAATAAGAAGTGATGTAGATATCTTGTATTTTCCTCCTAGAAAGGAGCCTTCTGCCTCTTGAAAGCAAGGACAATGCTTTTAATTCACTCCATGTCTCTGTGTTTCCTGATATGCCTTGCATTTAGTGGTGGATCTCAAGGTCAATCAGATTGTCTCGGTAGATGTCACTAGCTTTCTACCTTAAACTACTGCTCTTCTTTGGTAACTTCATCCTCTTATTGGAGAATGAGTTCACTGACTGAAGTCAGAAGTGACCTCAATTACAAAACCGATGTTTTCAGTGAACTACTGCCCTCCCCCATACAAAAGTGGACAGAAGGATGTTCTTCCTACATTTTGGAATATAATTACATGAAAACAAACCCATTAAAATAAAAATGAATATAAAGAATCAAGTAATTCTTTATAATGGAATGTGACTTTTGCTGTACCTGGATTAGATTAAGAGTATGTACTGTTAATCTGGTTTCATACACTCTTGAACTGGGACGAGGTCTAACCCCACAATCTTATCCATCTGATTGACTGGTTTCATTGTTGTGAGCTGGAATGTCCCAAATACTCTGACTGTGATCCAAAAATAATAGGCAAAGTGTCTGTTGACTTTGGTTCTCTGTTGTGGTCATCCATTTGAGGGACAATGGCAAGATACACATTGTATCCCTTTGACATTCTTATACGTGGCATAACCATGTCTAATCAAATTCAAGGTCAATTTGATGTTGCACAACAATAGCCATCAGTAACAGGTTTCTTACTACTGAGCAACACAGCTTCCTCCAAATCACCTGCTGGACGTTCTTCTCATGGGGCACTCTGTCTTTTCTGATCCTTGTTTTATACACTCTAATGAGTTCCAACTCTGCTGTTACTGAAGCAATTGCCTATAGACTGCCTGTGGACTTTGTATATATAATGTCAGGGGATTGGACTAAAGTCAATTGCTTCTTTCAAATGTTGCTGTAGTCATTTGGCAAGGAGTTTTTAGATACAACATTAAAAGCATGATCTGTGAAAGAAGAAATAGATGCGCTGAGATTCATTAAAATTAAAAACTTCTGCTCTCTGAAAGACACTGTCAAGAGAATAAAAAGACAACCCAGAGACTGAGAGCAAATATTTACCAAACACATATCTGATAAAGGACTTACATCTAAAATATACAAAGAGCTCTTAAAACTCAGCAACTAGAAAACTAACAAGCCAATGAAGAAATGAGAAAAAGCTCTGAACAGACAGCTCACCAAAGAAGCTAAGCATCTGAGAAGATGCTCCACATCATCTGTCATTTGGGAATTGCTAATTAAAACTATGTACCTACTAGAATGGCAAAAATCTAAAAAACTGGCAATACCAAATGCTGACAAGAATGTAGAGCAGCTGGAATGCTCATTCATTGCTGGAGGAAATGCAGTATGCTACATTTTATTTATTTATTTATTTATTTATTTATTTATTTATTTGAGAGAGAGAGAGCGTGCACATGCATGCCCAAGTGAGGGAAGGGCAGAGGGAGAGGGAGAGAACCTCGAGCAGGCTCTACACTCCACGCAGAACCTGATGCAGGACTCAATCCCATGGCCCTGGGGTCACTATCTGAGCTGAAATTAAGAGTCAGACAGATGCTCAACCAACTGACCCACCCAGGTGCCCTGGTATAGCTATTTTAAAAGATGACGTCAGTTTCTTAAAAAACAAACATAGTTCTTAGGATAGGATCCACCAGTTATACTTCTGGGTATTTAACCAAATAAATTGAAAACTTATGTCAGTACAGAAACCTGCCATGAATGGATATATCAGCCTTATTCATAATTGCCAAGAGCTGGAAGCAACCAAGATGTCCTACATTAGGCGAATAGAAGAACAAACTGTGATACATCCATGCAGTGGAACATTATTTGGCAATAAAAGGAAAAGTGCTATTAAGCCACAGAAGACACACAAAGTCTATATACTGTATGATTCCAAGTATTTGACATTGTGGAAAAGGAAGAACTATAGATACAGTAGGAAGAGCACTAGTTGCTGGTGGTTGGGATGGGGAGAGAGAGATACAGGGATGAATAGGTGAAGCACAGGGGACTTTTTGGGCAGTGAAACTATTCTATCTGATAGTATAATGGTGGGTCACTTGTCCAAACTCATAGAATATATACCACCTAGAGTGAACCCTAATAGAAGCTATGGGCCTTTAGTTAACAAAACAACAGTAGCGAAAAGGAACGAACTATTCATACATTTAACAGCTTGGATGAATCTCCAGGGAATTGTACCGAGTGAAAAAAGCCAATCCCAAAAGGTCATATGATGTATGATTTATTTATATAATATTTTTTAAATGACAAAATTATAGAACTAGATAACAGATGAGTGGTTGACAGGAGTTAGGGAGGGAAGTGGGGATGGTTACACAAGGCCAGTGAGAGATCCTTATGGTCATGGACTGTTCTGTTTCTCAACTGTGACTGTGGATATACAAAACTACTCATGTGATTAAATCCCATAGAACTAAACACACACACACACACACACACACACACACACAACTGGGACATCTGAATAAGATCAGTGGATTCTATCAATGTCAGTGTCCTAGTAGTGATATTTTAATATAGTTTTACATGATGTTATCATTGGGAAAAACTGGGTAATGGGTACATTATTTCTTATAGCTGCATGCAAATCTACAATTTTCACAAAACAAGATTAATTAAAAAATTATTGTCTATATATTTGTGTGTATATATATATATATATGCACACACACACATGTATTCAATGCATTCTGTATTTAGCAATTTAAATGAAAACAAAACATCTATTTTTGAAAGTCTTTATGTCATATGCTATAAAGAGAATATAGTTAGAATCTAAGTATGTCTTATGGAGTAAAACAGTATAACTACTAGTCTTAACCATAGGGAAAATAGTCACCTTACTTAAGTGTAATTTTAGTATTCCTAAATAGGGATGCATAATGCATTTAAGTTTCCAAAGATGGTCATGGTTATTACCGTTAGCAAAAAGTCAGTAAACTCCAGCATCCAGTATTGCAATCTTGGCTTTGTTGTAAAATAATTTGTTGCCAAAGGAAAACAAATAGATGGATGTTAAATTTAATTCACCAAATTGCTATGCCCACTGGATATGAAACACTCTTAAGTATTGCAGGAGTTACAAAAAAAGATGAATGCAGTGTCTGCCCTCATGGCTTACATTCTAGTCATGTGGAATCATTCATTTATTCAACAAACATTTATAGAGATCCATCTTGATTCCACATACTGTGCTAGGTAGGCACTGACTTTACTGACATAGTCTTTACTTTTCCTGGACCTCACAGCAGAGTGGGGAAAACTAGTATAAAATAGCATAAGGTAGAATATGAAAAACATCATAAGAAAGGCACAAAGAATGACTAGGGCTTAAAGGAGGAAGAAATGACATCAGGTCAAGTGATACGGAAGAGATTCCCAGAGAAGGTGGTACATGAGATAGTCCTTGAGGGAAGGTGTAAGACTTGGGGCAGTGGAGTGTGGCCTTCATGTGGAAACAAAGGTAGGGAAGAGCACTGAGCTTGTTCTGTGACAGTTAGTAGACCTGTTTGACTGGACCCCAGGAAGGGAGTAGGTGAGAACATTGAGACAGAAAAGTAGGAATGCCAGGATTTGTCAGGAAGGTGTAGCCCTCAGAGATTTTTATTCAAGGGTAGAGCAGCTTGGAACTGCCTTTTAGGAAGAAAAATCACTCAGTAGCATGTAAGGCTAGAATGAGATGGATGGGAGTCAGACCGCAGAGCATTGTGGGAAGTTATTAGGATCATCCTGGTGGCAGTGGGAGTAAAAAGGAGGGACAGAATTGGAATACATAATCCAGTGGCTTGAAATTTAACTATGTGTGAGAATATAACTATGTAGGAGAAACACCTAGATGTTGTTTAAAAAAGCAGATTGTTGGCCCCCACCTCCAGAAAATTCAAATATGTTTGAATTAGCAGCCCAGGTGATTCCAGTGCAGGTGGTCTGTATTAATCCCTTCCTTCATCCACCTAGGAAAAGTTCTTTTTAGAGATACCAGAAAAAATCTCTCCATGAGGGAAATGGGCACCTGTTGTGTGCTGGTCCCTATCCTAGGGACTTTAAATGCAGTATCTCATTTGAGGAGGTAGGTATCATAATCTATGCTTTATGGATGACTAACCTGAGGTTCACTTAGATAGTGTGATATTTCCCTAAGATTCCACATCTGCCAAGAGATGGACCAGGATATTTACCTCCGTCCATCAAACATCAGACCTGGGGGTTCTGGTGCTCTTGGCCAGGAGATCCATGTTGTATCCTGGCATTCCATCTGAGCTCTGAGAAGACTGTGTTTCTGGGCTTCTTCAGGGCTCTGGAACCTCTTGTGTGAGCCACAACTTTGAGTCCTTCTCAGCTCTGTCTGTTTTGTGTCGGACACTCCGCAAGGCTCTGAGAGTACCTCAAAGGGGGCTAGTTTAGTAGAACAGACTCATAAAATGATCATTTCAGACTTACGTAGTAAGTGATAAGATGCCCTGGGTTCTTTAAGGGCGTGAGGGAGGATACCGATTTCCACCTGGGAGTTCAGAGAAGGCTGGAGAAAAACTCTGCCTCATTATGGTCTTCAACCTCAGCTAAGCCCTCAGCCTGCTAAGCAGTGTCTTCATACACCCAGTGATTTTTCTCCCAGTCCCCACAATAGCTACATCAAATGTCCGTCTCTTTTGTCACACACTGTGTGCCCCAATCCTCTTCCACACCACTTGTATCCTCACCTCAGACAGACTATCGAAGCTGCCAAATAGGAATTACCCCAACTTGCTGCCTCCTACCCACCTCCTTCCCTCTAGCCCCAGGAAACTGTCCTTTTGAAAGCCAATCTTTCCACTTATGCCTAGGACTCTCCTTGGATTGGCCACAAATCTACTTTATTTGGCCTACACATTTCATGTTTAAAATTTTTGAATTTAGTGCCTTTAGCTGAAGCATATATCCTTCAGTTCTTATTCCTACCTGTTGTATTATGTTTTTTTCATTTGTGTTATTTTTCTGGTCCCATTGAGCATTTGAACAGATTCTGGACCTATAAGCATAGATCTCAAAGTTAAAACGAACTCCAGTCTTTTCTTCAGCTAATTTCATTACTGATACAGCTGGGAGGCAACTTCTTGAGAAGCAGCGGTGCTGTTCTCCGGGATGATCTGAGCAAGTGACCAGTGACTTATACTCTGTGTATAAGTCACTTATACTGTGTATGGTCACTTATACTCTGTGTCCTTCATGGATTGGCCAGGAACTGTGTTTCTTAGAGAAATGGGACATTGTCAGTGACCATAGCTAAGGAATAGAGAGCCTTTCCAGCCTGAAAATGACACACTTCTACCCAAAGCCTGTCCTTCTAGCGTAATCTCAAAAGGCAAGTTGACTTCCCCTACTGTGAATGGCTGGTTGAAAGAAATCATTCTCAACATCTGAAATGTCTTATATAGGAGGCTGTCTTTGTCAGCTCAGCTACGAGAACAATGTACCATAGACTAGGTGGCTTAAACAACAGACACTTATTTCTTACAGTTCTAGAGACTGGGAAGTCCCATATCAAGGAACTGGCAGATTTGGTTCCTGCTGAGAGCTGTCTTCCTGGGTAATAGTTTTCTTCTTGTTATGTCCTTACATGGTGGAGAGAGAGAGAGAGAGAGAGAGAGAGAGAGCACGCATGTGCTCTAGTCTCTTTCTCTTCTTATAAGGGCACTGATCTCATCATGGGAACCCCATCCTCGTGACCTTATCTAAACCTCATTTGGTGTAGTCTGATAATTTTCCAATCTGTTTTAAATTTTGAGTATAAAAGCAAAACCATAGGATTACCTAAAAAAGTGTTGAATAATTTTGGCTTGCTTGGTCACTCTGTTCCATCACTCTGAAGAACACACGGGGTTTGGAAACACATCTGACTATTACAGCTCAACTAATAGAGAAAAAGTAATTAAAATTATTTGAGATTGTCAATATCATATATACCGAGCATTTACTAGATGCCAGAAATCTCAGTGAGCTCTTTGAGGCATTATAAGGAATTTAAACTGTATGCTTACCCTCAACTTAACATTTAGTTGGAAAATGCAGCATGCACATGAAACACCTCAGGAAACTTTTACAAATACAACTGCTGTCAACTGTCCAGTTAATAATGTGTGTACATGCAAAAAAGGCATACAAGTCATTTAGAGTTACAGTAGTCTTATGAATAGAGCCGCGTCAACCAATAATCCCCTGTCATAGCCCACTTCCTCAGTGATTTCCTAATTTTATTGGCATAAGCCAAGACCAAAGTTCTGACTGCGCTAAGATCTGGCCGTGCTGCTGAGGTGGGAGTAGTGCTGAGTCAGCCTAGAGGGAGGACACATGGGGAAGAACCTTTTGAATGAAATCTAGGTGAGGGAGGGGAAGAGGTTCCATTAGAAAGCTAGAGGGCTCATCTGGACCAGATGATAAGTGTCGCAGGTAGTGTATTAATCTCCCAGCTCTGAAACTTCTATAGCAGTTAGCCTACATATTATAATTATTTTTTAATATAATTTATTGTCAAATTAGCTAATATACAGCGTATACAGTGTGCTCTTGGCTTCGAGAATAGATTCCCATGATTCATCGCTTACATACAACACCCAGTGCTCATCCCAACAAGTGCCCTCTCAATACCCATCACCTATTTTCCCCTCTCCCTCCCAGCCCATCAACCCTCAGTTTGCTGTCTGTATTTAAGAGTCTCTTGTGGTTTGCCTCCCTCCCTCTCTGTTTGAAACTAATTTTTCTCCTTGCCCCATGGTCCTCTGTTAAGTTTCTCAAATTACACGTAGGAGTAAAAACATATGATATCTGTCTTTCTCTGACTGACTTATTTCATTTAGCATAATACTCTTCAGTTCCATCCAGGTTGTTGCAAATGGCAGGATTTCATTCTTTGTCATTGCCAAGTAGTATTCCATTGTATATGTAAACCACATCTTCTTTATCCATTCATTGCTTGATGGGCATTAGAGCTCTTTCCATAATTTGGCTATTGTTGCTCTGGAAAGCAGTGTGAAGTTTCCTCAAAAAATTAAAATAGAATTACCCTATGACCCGACAATGGTACTACTAGGAATTTATCCAAAGCCTATGTATTGTTTGGCTAACTATAATTGACCTTGTGTCTTCAGATTGAGTTCTGGGACAGTTGAAGACATTTTTCAAAGTGAAAGTTACTGTGAACCAGAGATCAGACTGATGCTACTCAGGCTGGCTGATCACCTATTATCTTTGAGTACATATCTGACTTGATCTAAGAAGGAAGCCCTAGGAATAACCCAGTTACAATAGCAAAAGAAGGTAAAACACTCAGGAAATGTTCAGGGTCTTTGTGAAGACAATGCATTTTTTGGTGAGAAATGAAAGAAGTTTGAAGATAAATGGAGAGCTGTTAATCTGGTTCTGAAGGAGAAGTGTGAATACCTTGAAGAGGTCAGTTCTTCCCATAGGTAGAGGTTCAGTGAAATTGCGAGCAAAATCTTAAAGACTTGAAAAAACAGAAAGGAGTCCAGAGTTTATCTGAAAGGATAAACTACCAAGAAGAGCAAAGAAATGCCGGAGACATAGAGAAATAAAAGAGGACTAGTGATGCCATGTATTCAAATTAGGTAAAACTCTAATTAAATGAGATCGTGTTGTACCACTTTGGAATTAGATGAAGACGTGAGAACAGATAAACCACAATCAGATCCTGTACCATGTCACTATTTAATGTGGACAAAAGGAAGTTATTCAGTCACTGGTATTGAACATTTTTGTTAGTAAACTAACAACTGCTTATGACAACAGACCAATTTACAGTGGCTTAACCAAATTGTCTGTCTGCCCCCACCCTGCCCCAACCCTGCACACACACGTAAGGGTTCTCAAGTTTGGAGCCATAGCTGCTGTGGAAGCTCCAGGATGCACTAGGCCTTCCTTTTATCATTCAGCTGAGCCGTTCTCAGCAGTAACTCTAGTCCTGCTGCAGAATGACTACCGTGCTTCAGCATCACATCCACGTTTCTAGAAGAAAAAAATAAGGAAAAGGGCATGTGTTAGTTGAGGCTGCCCCTTTAAGAGTCTTCCCCAGAAGCTCTATCCTTTGACTTCATCTTTACTAGTCACTGACCAGAATTATGTTACATGGCCAGTTGTAGTTGCAAGGGAGTCTGGGAAAGTCTAGTATTTTAAAATAATTCCCTGAACACAAATCAGAGCTTAATATTTACACAGAAGGGGAGGACAGATCCCATATAGTCAGCCTGCAATGTGAGTTGCAATTAGTTACCTGGAAGAAAAAAAAAATTCATGTGGATCCCTTATTTCTTTCTCTGCACCTGCATCCTAAAAAATAGAGGAAAATATATTCTTAATATTAAAGGATATAATATGTGTGCACTTATACCACAAATCTGCAACATATGCATAAGAAAATAGCTTTAAAGAAATACATCAATGTATTATCATTATCCTTGTGATGGGACTCTGTTTTTGTCTTTTAAAATTCTACTTTTTAGAATTTTCAAACATTTTTACAGAAGCATGTATAACTTTTATAGTTGGAAAAATAATGAACTTTATGTTAAAATGAAAATAAATAATGATAAATAAACTCAGAACTGGTCAAATGCAATAGCATAATCTTAGAGGTGTATAAAGCTGTTTACCTGACAGAGGAAGTGCTATGGTTTTCCAAAATTAGAAATCCATGGCCTCTAAATCCATTTACTCCTATAATTTACCCAAATGTGGACAACTTGACCACATAATTTTGATGATACAACCATGCAATCTGAATGAGAAAGCAAGTATTAGGGAAAACGAGAGGAGAAATATCTTCTTTGGAAACAGAAAAAAGTTGGTAGCTCTGAAAAAGACACATTTTTTCGTGTGTGGCTCTACAGTAACTATACGGAATTAGGTCAAAGAAGACATTTATTAAGTGATGAGTTATTTGAGTCTGGAGCACCAGAAGGAACATGATATATATGACTGAATATAATTGGAAATTAGCAAAGGGTACTGGTGTAAGAAGGAGAATAGCAAGCATAGTATTTGACGCGTAAGATATTATCTTTTGTACAATTGTGCAAATGATGATTGCCTATAAGCAATAAAGCACAGTAAACCCTGGTTATGTACATTAGATTTGGGGGCCATTGGTTTATTGGTGGTTGCACAGTGATATTGTTTGGGGGTGAGGAGAGTTTGGTTAGTTTAATAAAATACAGAAAAGTGACCTTATCAAGTTATTAACAGTCTAAAAATTTATCATATTTGGATACAATTTTGGAAAAAAAATAGAAATGAAAGAATGTTTCATGTATATACTAAATCTTAGTGAAATAGTTAAATGACAGTAACCAATAAATAAATGCATATAACCATCTGTGAGCAGAGTGTTGGTTCTCCCACACAGTAATTGTAGCTGGCATGATTCTGCCTTTGCCTATCATGGGTAATTCTCATTTTGGTCTTCCTTCTCCACAGCAGTGGCCAACAGCTTCCAGTTCTCTGTCTCGAGTTCTTTTGATGATATTTGTTTTCATAGCATTTGAAAGCACGAGCACAGTATTAGATTACATTAAATGACTTAATCCTTGCTCATTTTCAGACAGGGACTGAGTCATGTACAGGTGTTGGCATCTCAGAAATGGCAGACCTATGGAAGTAGAATAACATTAGGGTGTTGGTTAGGTTCTTTGGGAAATCAAATGGATAGGAGTTCAAATCTAATAATGTTACAATTTAACAACATGGGTAAATTAGAAACAGTAATAATAGGATTTAGGAGAGGATATGTACCAGCTGAAATAAAAGACATTGATATGGATAGAAAGCATTCATCACAACATTCACTCACAATACTTTGCAGCTTTGAATTTGGACTTATTCTTTTTCTGATAAAGCATTTCATTTGTTAGTATACCACGTGTCTCTTTTAAAAAGTTAAAACCAAGTTTTTTTTCTTAAAGACTTAATTTTTAAAAGCAGTTTCAAGTTTACAACAAAATTGAGAAGAAGGCACAGAAAATTTCCATACACCTCTGCCTTTACACATGCATCGCCTTCCCCACCACTCACCAGCATGATATATTTGTTACAAAGAATGAACTTAAATGGACACATCAAAATCACCCAAAGTCCATAGTTTACCTTAGGTTCCACTCTTGGTATTGTATGTTCTGAGAGTTTGGACAAATGTATAATGGCATATATCCATTATGATAATAACATACAGAGCATTGTCACTGCACTAAAAATCCTCTGTGCTCTGACTAGTTATCCTTCCCCTGCTACCTCTTACCCCTGGCAACCAATGACCTTTTTACTGTCTCCATAGTTTTGCCTTTGCCAAAATGTCATATAGTTGGAATCATACAGAATGTAGCCTTTTCTTACTGATTCCTTTCACTTAGTAATATGTATTTAAGGTGCCTCCATGTGTTTTCATGACATGATGGCTCATTTCTTTTCAGTGCTTAATTATATTCCATTGTCTGGATGTACCAAAATTGATTTATCCCTTCATCTACTAAAGGACATTTTGGTGGCTTCCAAGTTTTGACAGTTATGAATAAAGCTGCTACAAACATCCATGTGCAGGTTTTTGTGTGAACATAAGTTTTCATCCCTTTGGAGTAAATACCAAGGAACATGATTGCTGGATTGGCGGTCATGATGCATATGGTAAGAGCATGTTTAATTTTATAAGAAATAGCCAAAGTGTCTTCCAAAGTGACTGTACCATTCTGCATCCCCACTAGCAGTGAATGAGATCACTGCACATTACTGATAAGGGCCAGCATTTGATGTTATTAATGTTCTAGATTTGGGCCATTCTGTTAGGTGTGTAGTGGTATCTCATTTTAATCTGTGTTTCTTTGATGAAATAAGATGTGGATCATGATTTCATATGCCTTATTTTCCATCTGTATATCTTGTTGGAGAAGGCATCTGTTAAGGTCTTTGGCCCATTTTTGAA
This sequence comes from Panthera uncia, assembly GCF_023721935.1. Lineage (NCBI taxonomy): Eukaryota > Metazoa > Chordata > Mammalia > Carnivora > Felidae > Panthera > Panthera uncia. The sequence continues at coordinate 3,171,564 of NW_026057580.1, forward strand.
TTAGATTTTCTGTTTGCTTATTGCTGAGTTTTCAAAGTACTTTGTATATTTTGGATAACAGTTCTTTTTCAGACATTATCTTTTGTAGTGTAGAAGTTTTTAATTTTAATGAAGTCCAATTTATCAATTATTTCCTTCATGAATCATGCCTTTGGTGTTGCATATAAAAAAAAATCACCATACCGAAGGTCATCTAGGTTTTCTCCTATGTTATTTTTTAGGAGTTTTATAGTTTTGTATGTTACATTTAAGTACACGAACCATTTGGAGTTTACTTTTGTGAAGGGTGTAAAGTCTGTGTCTAGTTTCGTTTTTGTTTTCTTAGATGTGGATGTCCAATTGTTGCAGCACCATTTGTTAAAGAGACTATTTTTGCTCCATGGTATTGTCTTTCCTCCTTTGCCAAACATCAACTTACTATATCCATGTGGGTCTATTTCTGGGCTCTCTATTTTGTTCCATTTATCTGTTTGTCTTTGCTTTTACCAATATCACACTGTCCTGATTACTGTAGCTTTATAGTAAATCTTGAAATCAGGTAATATTGGTCATCCAACTTTGTTTTCCTTCAATATTATTTTTGCTATCTGGGGTCCTTTGTGTCTCCATATAAACTGTAGAATTACCTTTTTGATATCCACAAACAACTAGGATTTTATTGGGATTGCACTGAATCTATAGAATATTTGGGAAGAACTGACATCTGGACAATATTGAGTCTTCCTATCCATGAACATGGAATACCTCTTCTTTTATTTAGTTCTTTGGTTTCTTTCATCAAAGTTTTGTAGTTTTCCTCATATAGATCTTGAGTGCATTATTTTAGATTTGTACTTAAGTATTTTTTTTAGATGCTAAATGTAAATGGTATTGTATTTTCAATTTCAAATTCTCTTTATTCATTTCTGGTGTATAATAAAGGAACTGACTTTTGTATATTAACCTTATTAGTTTAGGAGTTGTTTTGTCAATTCTTTCACTATTCTACATAGATGATCATGTCATCTGTGAACAGAAATAGCTTTAGGTCTTTCTTCCCAATCTGTTTACCTTTTATTCCCTTTTCTTGCATTATTGCGTTCACAAGGATTTCCAGTACAATATTGAAAAGCAGTGGTAAGAGGGACACCTTTGCCTTGTATCTGATCTTAGTGGAAATGCCTTGACTTTCTCACCATTAATTACGATGTTAGCTGTAGGTTTGGGGAAGTAGTCTTTATTAGTTGAGACGGTTCCCCTCTATTACTTGTTTATTGAGAGTTTTTATAGTAAATAGGTGTTGGATTTTGTCACTTTTTCTGTCCTGTTGATATGATCATGTGGTTTTTTGTTTTTAGCCTTTATATAATGGATTACATGAATTGACTTTTGAATGTTGAACTGACCATACATACTTGGGATATATGCCACTTGGTTGTGGCATATAATTCTTTTTACACTTTGTTGGATTTGATTTGCTAAAATTTTGTTGAGGATTTTTGCATCTGTGTTTATGAGAGATATTAGTCTATAGTTTTCTTGCAACGTTTTTGTATATTTTTGTTATTAGGTAATGCTGACCTCATAAAATGAGGTAGGAAATATTTCTTCTGCTTCTGTCCTCTGAAAGAGATTGTAGAAAATTGGTATAATTTCTTCCTTAAATATTTGCTAGAGAACCTGGTATTTTTAGTAGGTAGAATTAAAATAACTTAATTTCTAAAATGTTATGTGATTGGCTATATTCTTCATTATCAGTAAAAAAATATAATGTTAGATAAAACTATAAAGAAAAGATATATTTTTCAAGCTCCTAGAAAAAAATTTTCAAAATGTCTTAATAATGATTAAATATAAGAAATATCAATTACTTTTAGCCCATTCTGCCTAGGTTAAGACCTATGCAAAAATGAATTGAATGTTTCTGAAACTTTCTCCAGGGATATGTTTCAACTATTTTATGTAGCAACTATTTTATAACAGATGAAATCTTTTAGATTTATAATCAATCAATTTAAAATTGTTTAAATGCAGGAAGGACCACTCCCCTTACATATGTTTCCTAAAAATGTGAATCTTCTGTTTTTCTCAAATCTTTACCATAAAGAGCTTCTGAGAATGTGTATTGGGGTGGGGGGAAAAAGGGAGGTTGAAAACCACTGAACTAGAGAGTAGTCTCTTCATTAAAATGAACAGTATAACTATGTTTATAACATGTGAAACATATCCATTTATTTAGAAGACCCTGACTGGATCCCCTTCCATTTTCATGAGGCCTGCCTGCTATCGACGTTTCTCTAAGTTAAGGTCACTAACTAGACAGGGCTGCTTCTTTTCGGGATAGCATCTTCATGTGAATTATTAAAAGGCACCCCTGCCATCTGTTGGAAAATTGTTATAATATGCTAATTTTGTTCGAAGATGCTTCATTGCCCTCTGACAGACATTTTTCATGATAAATACATAAACTCATGATGTGAACTGCACCCTCTTGAACACGTTACCATTGTACAGTGCATGGCCTGCACAATCACATGGCGGATTTGCAAGTAGGAAAACATAGAAATCACCATGGCAACACTTGTTTGCAAAGTGAAAATGAGAAGCCAGATTCATTGCAGTAACTCCTGGAAAGTTCCTGTTCAGCAAGTTGGTGGTATTGGAATGTTGTGGAGGTAGGGTGTGGAGAGGGGACGGTTCTTTCATTGATGGCTCCCATTATTGAGAACAAGAGCTTGGCTATTGCTCTTCCTCTGTCTTCCAGCCAGTTAGAAAAAGCCTACAAATTCCAACTACTTAGCCAAATGGAAAAGATTCTCTGTTTACAGAGAAAACACAAAGCCTGCTTCTTCCCCGTCATTAAGCAGGCCGAGTATACTTAGCAGAACTTTTCCACTTAGGTGTCCAAGTTAAGGCTATCAGTAACTTTTTGCTTGAAATCTAAACATTTTAGAAACATTTTGTAGGGAAAACTATTCACAGGCCCTTTCAAAAAAAATCAAATAAATAGTTTGGGGGGTTTCCATCTTGGAATTAGGATGTTTATTTAAGAAACTCTAATAAAGCCCTCTTTCAGGCCCATGAAAATTATAGTCAGAATTGAGTGGCAGACTAAGGATTCAGGGAATAGCTATTGATTTGTGAGAGAGAGAGAGAAAGAAAAGGCCGAGCAAGGAAGCAACTTGATGAGAAACTTTTGCTAATGGTTCTTATTTCCTCCAGCTTTGAAAACGCATTCTACCAGCAGCAAAGTCTAAAACATTCTCACTCCCTAATTAGTCCACCTAGGCAGGAGTTAGTTCCCAGGGCATGGCTCAGGCTGGGCTTCTGTGAGCAAAGGCATGAGAATGGGTGGGGCTGAGTGGACGCATTGCCTGTCAGACTGAGTGCAAAAGGGATTTTCAGGGAGGGCAGGCAGGGCTATGAAGGAAAATACAAAGCCTCATGCCCGAGGGATTGGGCAGAAACCGGGAAAGAATCTGAGGAGAAGAACTGGCAAAGGAGATCCTGACTGGAGAGAGCAAGTTGCACCGCAGAAGATTCCAGAAGGATGCCAGAGATAGAGCCTTTTATAGGGTGGCCACAGATGAGCCCTAAGTCGAGAGACAACCATGAAAGAAGCCAAACTAAATTGGACACCAACCTGCTATTTTATTTACTGTTCAAAATCTCCATGGGCAAGAAATCAGAGAGTTGTGAGGAAAACATAGTATCAGAAAAGCATGAGAGAGATGCATAGTGATGGGTCACAAAAGACAGCTGACAGTTCTATACAGAAAAACCGGGGGCACGTGCAAATTGCCATTTTGATCAAAGTGACAAAGCCGGGCAAGCACCTGGAAGTAAATATGGAAGTGTGAGAATTCTGAAGTAGCCACGCTGGAGATCAAAGGCTCTGAATGATTTAGAAGAAAAAAGTAGCTTAGCCAAATCCCTCTGATGACATTTCACAAGCACTTCCTGTCTTATGCTTCTATTCTGTGTAAATACAATCCCAAATCAGTGACCCATTTAGGCTGTCTAACAAATGAACACTTTCAGAATTCCAACCTTGCTTGTTTTCTGCATTTCTTATTCCAGTGAAGTAATGGTGAGAGATGTATGTATGTTGAGTCCCTACCAGCACTTGGGTTTTTTGATTTGGCAATGTTGTAAGGCCTATGGGATGGGAGTTTAGGTAGATAATAATCCCCAGTTAAGTTATTGTTGTGGCTGATGAGTGGCTTAGCTTACCCATCAGCAGCATGGGAGGTCAGGGAGGTGGGCAAGAAACTTCCCGTGAAAAGACTAGCTTTTTAAAATTCACAGTGACCTTGCCTGTTAGTAGATGTAGCGCAAGAAGAACTTCAGCTGCAACCAGTAAAATGAGTAACTTTCCCCTTTGGGCACCGGGTGGAACTGGGTGGGAAGTAGAGATAAAGAAACCAGAAATCCCCACCCCATATATCTACCTTGTAGGATTATTCAAGATGAAGTCAATGGCTTTCCGCCTTGACCACACACTGGAATCACCTGGAGCTTTTACGAACTCCGATACCCAGACCGGGCCCCAGCACACTGAAATCAAAACCTTTTAGGATGGGACCTGGCACCAGCATTTGCTGTTTTCTTTTAGTTCTACAGGTTGTTCTTATGTGCGGTCAGGGTAAGAACAACTGGGTTAAGTGAAACAATGTGGGCGTCCGGCATGCTTTTGGTGCCCAGTGAGTGTGCGCGTCCTCCTCTTTGAATAAGTTCCTGCTCTTCGTCCCTCTCCCTTTTCTGCACGTGCACAAGGTCGTGCTGTATCTGGCTTGGCCCTTCAGTGTGTATCACAGATGACTGTGCCTCAGAGTTGGGGGATTTGTTTTTATCTTCATGTTGACAAAGAACTCTCTTCGATTTTCACTTTTAATGTACCATCTCATCACTTGTTTCACGTTTTTATCTTCCTTCCAATGTTACTTAATTTCTTGCACCCTGAGACCCCAGAATCTTTGGCTTCAGGAAGAATTCTGACTTCTGTGTCCCTTGTGATTGACTTTAGCTAAATCTTCTCAAGCACCCTAGAAGATCAGGGTGGCTATGAAGTTTAAGGAATAAAGAGGGTTCCTAAAAAGAGATAGAATTCATCCATTTCACTTAAAAATGCCTTCATGTTTTCCAAGCATTTTTGAACTCTTAAGCATTTTTAATAAGCTCACTTATGAGTCTTGTTGAAAAAGAAATAAAATAACACTTGTTTTCATTAAGGGAAAAGATCTTTTTCCATCTTAGTTGGTATTGTTGAAGGAGACAAAAAGGAGTCCAAAACTTGGCAACACCGTACATTATTAGTGACATATTGGTCACAGATGTGCTGGTAGAGTTACATTTTCTTCCGGCCATTAGTATTTTAAGTACCCACAAATTACATATGAAAGCCCAGATAACCTCCTTCCCAAAAGGGAAGGATGAAAAATTATGATATTTGCAAAATCTTCATTTTTAAGGTATTCTAAATATGTTATTATAAATAGGCAAGTGACACATGTCCAAGTAAAAACACATCACCAGTAACGCTAGATGATGCCAGCCTTTACTTACTACGTTCAATTCCAAATGCCTTAAACAAGTGCAGATACGCAGAGATACTTTTTGGCAATTCTTGTGAATTATAAGATTTTCTTTACTTAACAATTCTTGAAAAAAATTCAAGAAGGCAAAATTCAAGAGGCAGAAGGGAAATCTCTCTAGTAATTTTATTGCTTGAATCTGTAGGCCTTTGAAGCAGAGTATAAGGAGTTCACATTGCATTCAGTTGCAGAAAGTCCTAAAAGGACTCCAAGGAGAGTATTGATAAGCCAACTCTGGAAACAGGGTTAAGATTCACTTGGGGAGGAAATGGTGTTGGCATCCCATGAAGGCAGTTGTAATAGATGAACGTAATTCCAGACCTAAAGCTTTGACTGTAAGGATGTAATGGAATGAAAAGGTGTGTTGTTTAAAAAAAAAAAAAAAAGGATCAAGAAACACATTTGATGGACATGAAAATAATGACAAACTAAAACTATTATAAGACTTCTTGAGAATTTTAAAACTCACCTTGATAAGAAAACTAGACAAGGTAATAACTCCTGGAGGGATGACAGACACTTCAGTCTCCATCAGTCTCCATCGTGTTTAAATTGATGAGCTAACCAGTTTGAAAGGTCATGTAAATTGAAAGTGATATAAAATTGAACAAAGGGGAAAAATTAGGAGAAGAAGAATTAGTGCATTCCCTATGTAAGAAACTGAATTATGACATAGAAAAAATAATAGGGCCAACTTTACTGATATATAGGTAGAAGGTTATCTATTTGCATTTTTAATTGAGTAAAAACACGTATGATTTAGTGATATGATGATTGCAAAGACAGATGGCTTTAAATCAGGAGCTTGTGATATACTTTTCAGCCCCCGAACTATTTAATAGCACTGTCAAGGGAATGTCAGTGTTTGATGCGGATCCAGTACTGCCTCGTGTCTTGTGTATCGTTTGATTTTGTAAGTTCAAGACGTAGTACTATACAGCTTTTTAAAAATAAACCCATAAGAAGACCAAACGTTCTTTTGATTCTCAAAGTATCTTGTTTTTGTTGCCTCCCATTTCCCTAGGAAAGTGACAGTGTTTGAGGACCCTGACCAGAATATTCACCTGAAAAACCTGTCTCTCCATCAGGCAGCGACAGAGGAGGAAGCTCTGAATCTGCTTTTCTTAGGAGACACCAACAGAATGATTGCAGAGGTAATGGACTCTCCTCTGTGAGCTGCTTTTTCCATATTATAAGATACAATAGAATTTTAGGGGCAGTAATGACCTTAAAAATAATCTCATCCAAATCTCATGGTATAGGTTAAAAAAAAAAAAAAAAGACCAGATTCAAAAAAAGAAAAGAAAAGAGAGAAAGAAAACTTAGATTCAGAGAATTGAGGAGACTTTCCTAAGGTCATTCAGGTAGTTAATGGGCAGCAACTGAAATCTCAGCTTTTTTCACTTTTATGTTTTCAATCTGATGCAAATTAGTTTGCAGATAATCGATGAAAACTCATGAAATATTTTAATTATAGGAATTTTTGCATCATTTTTGAAATTTAAAAATACACAGTTCATTATTCCTAACCTCAGATCATCCATGTGTCAGTGTATTGTTTTCATATCCATGTATTTAGGGAATTGTTACTTATAAGGCATTTAGAACAATCCACCGGACATGAGAAGTGCTCTGTGTATTTACAGCTCTTGTTGGCAGTGTCACAAACACTGCCATGGTGTGTAGTGTAAGCCTCAGTGCAATATTTTGGATATATTGACACTAAAACTTATTTATTGTTAATCTCACATTTGCACCTGTACAAATGGGTGTCTGTATTTCACCTGGGACCCCTAGGCAGGAGCCAGGACTGACTATGCTTGGTCAAAGGCCCTGACCTTAACCAGTTACTGACCGGAGACAGAGAGTCGCAAAGCTGTCATTCAGCGACGCTGCAGTAAAGGAATGGAGTGGCCGTAGTGGTGTGGGAACAGTTCCCCAAATGAACAGCTTGCTGCTATCACTGGCACTTCTGTTTTTGGTTTTGTTTTTAACTGAAGTATAAGTAACATCCAGTGTTATATTAGTTTCAGGCGTACAACACAGTGATTTGCCAAGTCTATACAATATTCAGGGCTTGCCTCAATAAGTATAGTCACCATTGTCACCAAGCAATGTTACCACAGTGCTATTCTCTATGCTGTACTTTCCATCTCTATCACTTACTTATTTTATAACTCTAAGTTTATGCCTCTTAATCCCCTCTATCTACATTGTCCATTCTCCATCTGTGTCCTCTCTGGCAACCACTAGTTTGTTGTCCGTATTTAAGAGTCTGGTTTTGTTTGTTTTGTGTTTTATTTTCCACATATAAGTGAGATCACATAGTATTTGTCTTTCTCTGTCTGACTTATTTCGCTTAGCATGATCCCCTCTAGGTCCATCCATGTTGTCGCAAGTGGCAAAATCTCATTCTTTTTAATGACTTGAGTGATATTCCATTGCTTGTGTATACCACGTCTTCTTCATCCATTCATCTTCGGGTGGACATTTGGGTTGCTTCCATACCTTGGCTGTTATAAATAATGCTGCAAGAAACATATATCTTTTTGAATTAGTGTTTTCATGTTCTTTAGGGAAATACTTAGTAGTGGACTTACTGGATCATACGGTAATCCTGTTTAGAATTTTTCAAGGAACCTCCATATTGTTTTTCACAGTGGCTGCACCAATTTATGTTCCCACCAATAGTGCATGAAGGTTCCCTTTTCCCCATATCCTTGCTAACACTTGTTATTTCTTGTCTTTTTAATACTAGCTTTTCTGACTAGTATGAGTTGATATCTCATTGTGATTTTCATTTCCATTTCCCTGGTGATTAGTGATGTTGAGCATTTTTTCATGTGTCTATTGGCCATCTGGATGTCTTACTTAAAAATATGTCTGTTCAGGTTGTCTGCTTATTTTTTAATCAGATTATTTGGGTTTTTTGGTGTTGACTTGTATAAGTTTTTATATATTTTAGATTTATCATTTACAAATATCTTCTCCCATTCACTAGATTGCCTTTTTGTTTTGTTGATGGTTTCTTTTGCTGTGCAAAAGCTTTTTTATTTTGGTGTAGTCCCAATAGTTTATTTTTGCTTTTGTTTCTCTGGCCAGAGAAGACATATCCATAAATATGTTGCTAAGGGCAATGTCCAAGAGATTACTGCCTGTGTTTTCTTTTAGGAGTTTTATGGTTTCAGGTCTCACATTTAGGTCTGTAATCCTTTTTGAGTTTATTTTTGTGTATGGTGTAAGAAAGGTGTCCAGTTTTGTCCTTTTGCGTGTACTGTCCAGTTTTCCCAGTACCATTTATTGAAGAAGAGACTGTCTTTTCCCCATTGCATAATCTTGGCACTTTCCTTTTTAAACCATGCTCCCAGAGTTCTGTGTTTTACCTTGTCTCTGATAACAGAGGTAAAGTAGGTGAAGATATTAAGCTGGCAGGGATAACTAGTCTGAGAAAATCCCTATCAAGTGACTTTTTTCTCTGCCCCATTTCTACTCTCCAGAATGTACCAACGCATGTTGCTGGTATCTGTTATTGTTCTGGGCCCTTACTTTTGTTGTTTTTTACCAGTTCTGTGTGATTGCTTTTCAGTAGACTAACTTATATAAGTTGAATTTACGTACGACATGAAACACGGATTTGAGAACCCTGGAATTATTATTTCCAGTAAAAGAAAGTTTTATGTAGTTCTTAATTTCTGAATATCTTGTTTGGCTTTCCAATGTTCTGCATTTGTGTTTTGCTTCCACAGTAATTGCTCATGTGATCATCCATGATGTTCTTATTTGTCATGATAATTGAAGATTAAGAAATAAAGCAGATTAAGAATTAGGGAGTGTAATGGCAAAAGATTCAGCATGCCCAACTAAAGATCCTTTTCTATACATAGTTTAATAAAGAGCAAACCTAGAGATGCAGGGTAGAGCTGAGTCCTGGCCACCAGTGGAATATGAAAGAGAGAAAAGTAGACTCATAAATGCTATTAGAAAACAAGTAGAGAAACCTGTCCCTGCCTCAATGCTAACCTTCCTCCAGAGGTGACTCATCTCTAGAGAAACCTTGCCCTCTAGGCCTTGCCCTCACAAATTATATTTCCTCATCTTGAATGGGTCATGGAGGGCTCCTGACCATGGTTCTCTATGACCTCTATTAGCTTAAAAGCTTGGTCATTTGATATTTCAAAGTTATGTGTTAACTTTAGCTGGGTGCATACTTTCACACTATTGTTTTGTAAAGTTTTGAGGAGTTTAAGCTTCTTTGTGCCAAAGTATCTGTCATGTTCTACCACCTCACAGAATTCCAACCGTCTTTTCCTATTACTACTGAGCATCTAATAATAGTATCATAAATAGCTAAAACCTGACAAGTTTCAATCCTAATAATGCTGGTTGTACATTATTTTTTTATTCATTTTTTTCTTTGTAAAGCCCAATTTCTTTTAAACCAAGTCTAACAGGTTTTTGGATGTTTCTCTGCTTGCTTTTGATTTTTTTCTTTGGTAGTAGCTACCATGTTATATTGAGAACCTGCTCAATAGACTTGGCATTGTTGCAGAGATTTTCTATGCACCTCTCTCTCTCTCTCTCTCTCTCGATATTATTTTTGATTCTTATTTTATAAATGGAAACTGAGGCTCAAAGAGTTGAACTACTTGCCCAAAGCCGCATAACTAACAAGTGGCAGAGCCAGGGTTCAGCTGCGAGATGACTGATTCAGAAGCTTGTGCTCTTTCTGTATATTACATTTCACGATTACAATAATCATGTCAGTAACATGTCAAATTTTTCAAGGGAGGATATATTTCTGAGTTACTTAAGAAGTATAGTAAGTATTTAGCACTTCAGTTTATCTCTTGAATTCATTGAAAGCAAATAAATACATCAGAGTATAAATGAAGACTAACTATCAATCCCTGGAAATACTTTATTATTTAGAGCCTCTAATAAAGTATGTTTTAGATTACAGCCTAGCTGTCAGAATGTAATTTGTCAGCACAGAATGAGCTAACCGGGATAAAAAGAACATACTAATCGTTTTTTAAAAAATGAGGTCCCCAATTTCCCATTTACATAGAGCTGTCCAGAAGTTGCCATGGTAACCAGAAAACATTTGCAAAACAGTCTGAATATGTGGGACACAAAGTGGAGCTCTCTTCCTTTTAGTGTTTTCTACCCAGAGCCAGCATTCTGAGGAAAATAAGAGTAGTTTCATCCTCTTCTTATTCATTCAGAAATCTTCAATAATTTCTGTGATCCTACTAATGCTTTGAATAAAACCTGATTATGTCCTTAGGGTAAGTTTTTTAAAACAGTTGAATTGCTGTGCCAAAGAGAATAAATTGTAAGAGCTCAACTGTGTGTGAGCCAGGGTCAAAGCCCACCGGTAGCAAACATGACTTGATACTTCTCTGTCTTATCATTGAAATGTGTCTCTCAGTTAATCAAATCTAATTGACCAAGACATTCTGCATTCAACTGTGAGGCCCTGCAGTGTCCTGTTGCTGGGACCCTTTGCTTAGACCCACTCATGGTCTAGAACACTCTGTGCTCAAGTGTGGCCTGAGGGTATCTTGCATTAGAATATCCTGTGATAGTAAAGAGACAGTTTCCTGGATCCCACTTCTGATCGATGGATTCAGAACCTCTGTGGTGGAGCCCAGGAATATGCATTTTAGCATTTCATTTTATTCCTTTTGGTTAGAACATGTACGAAATGGTATTTTAAAAAATTACATTTGTCTCTCTGTCTAGAGTAAGCTCTTTCAGGGCCAGGATCTTACTGGATTTTCTTCATCTTGGGGTCCCTAGCACCTTGACCAGTGCCTGGCCCACAGTAAGCACCTGCAGAAATGCTTAATGAATGCAAAACCTACAAATCTAAATTTTTTAAATTAAATTAAGTTAAATTAAATTAAATTAAGTTAAATTAAATTAAGTTAAATTTTGATTCCATTATAGTTACCACAGTGTTATATTAGTTTCAGGTGTACAATATAAGTGATTCAACACCTCCATACATCACCCAGTGCTGATAGTGACAAGTGCACTCCTTAATCCCCATCACCTGTTTCATCCATCACCACACTCACCTCCCCTCTGGTAACCATCAAATTCTTCTCTATAGTTAAGAGTTTGTTTCTTGGTTTGTCTCTCTCTTTTTTTTTTTCCCCTTTGCTCATTTGTTTCTTAAATTTCACATTTGAATGCGATCGTATGGTATTTGTCTTTATCTGACTAACTTATTTCACTTAGCATAATACACTCTAAGTTCCATCCATGTCATTGCAGATGGCAAGATTTCATCCTCTTTTAGGGCTGAGTAATATTCCATTGTGTGTATATACCACATCTTCATCCATTCCTCAGTCAGTGGACTTTTGAGATCTCACCATAGGTTTGACTAATGTAAATAATGCTGCAGTAAACATAGGGGTGCATGTCTTATCCCTTTGAATTAGTGTTTTTGTATTTGGGGGTAAATACCCAGTAGTACAATTACTGGTTGATATTGTAATTCTATTTTTAACTTTTTGAGGAACCCCTGTACTGTTTTCCACAGTGGCTGCACCAGTTTGCATTCCCACCAGCAGTGCGAGAGGGTTCCCCTTTCTCCACATCCTTGCCAATACCTGTTGTTTCTTGTGTTGTTGATTTTAACTATTCTGACAGGTGTAAGGTGGTATCTTCATTGTGGTTTTTGATTTGTATTTCCCTGATGAGGAGTGACGTTGGGCATCTTTTCATGTGTCTGTTGGCCAATCTGGATATCTTCTTTGCAGTGTTGAGTTGTATCAATTCTTTATATATTTTGGATACCAGTCTTTTACTGGATACATCATTTGCCATTTTAGCATTTTAAATGTGCTTTGGCTAAACCTGAAGGCAGTTTGGTTTTTCATTAACATGCTGATTGAAACCCACTCACAGAGAAGTTTTTGAGCACATCCATATTCTGCACCCTGCACATATTCAGTACCACAAAATTTGAAAGTTCTGCTAATTTGGGAGGCAAAAAAATTGTTGTAATTTATTTACCATTTGCATTTCTGTTTTTGTTTATGTCTTCTAATTGTTTTTCTCCAGCAGTGTTAGGGTAGGTCCGGTTGATTTGTTGAGTGCATGAGGGCTGGGACTTGGTCTTGTTCATATCTGTCATACCTAGAAACAAAGCCTGACATATAGTAAGTGCTCAGTAAATAATTATTGAATGAATGAACATTAAAGATAAAAATTTTTGTTTTTGTCATGCGTTTAGCAAATATTTTAAAATTTTATAGATTTTCTTTTCATTGTACTTTCTTTCCTTTAATATAGCTAAGTCAATTTTTTATTTTATGGTTTCTGCTTTGGATGCCATGCTTAGAGATGCAATAGCTCACTGATAAATAATCCTACATATTAGAAATTGTTTTGTTTTTTTGAATTGAAATTTGATGCCCAGTAGCATCTACTTCATTATTCACACATTCACATGGAAAGGGACGGTCATCATCAGGTTGGGGTGGATCTTATCAGAGATTTCTGGGGCATGGGAATTTTACCTGAATCTTGAAAAAGGCTATCCTGAATTAACAAAATCAGGGTTCATTTTGAATCCTCCCTCTAGAAATAGCTTCCATTGGTAAAAGCTCAATTTAAATATTCATTTTAAGGAATTGTAGTGCTGCTCAGAGTGAATCATTAGACTAACACAAGCCTCTTTTACAAGCCAGTTTGGAAAAGAGAATAGTGTCTTCTCCAAAGACACTGGGGTGTCTTCTACCAAAACTTCATAGTAATGTCTGTTATGGGTTAAATTGTGTCTTTCCCCCTCCTCCTCATTCATAGGTTGAAGTCCTAACCCCTCAGTACCTCAGAATGTGACCTTCTTAATTAAGAAGTAGAGTCTTTATAGAAGCCACCAAGTTAAAATGAGGTCATAAGGGTGAGCCCTAATCCCATATGACTGGTGTCCTTATAAAATGAGGAAATTTGGAGACAGATACATATACATGGAAATGCTATATGAACACAAAAATGTTCATCTATAAGCCAAGGAGAGAGGCTTGGAACAGATCCCTCCCTCACAGCCCTCAGAGGGAAGAACCAACACCTTCATTTTGGATTTCTAGCCTTAAGGACTGTGAGATGATAAATTTCTGGTATTTAAGCCCCCCGGTTTGTTATACTTTGTTATGGCAACCCTGGAAAACTGATCCAGTGTCCAGATAACCTAGAATATAATTTCTCATATGATTGATACCAAGTGTAGCTCTTGACCTTGACGAGTTCAAGAGGAATAATATGCTTTAGCTAGTAGATAACACTGGTTATGAAACTGGTTGAAGGGGACCTTTGGTGAGAACAGAACACTTTGTGCCAACATTGGGAGAGTCCAGGGTCCTTTTGGTGGGTGGTGTGCTTTCTTCCCACCTGTCTTCCTTTCCTGAGTGAACCATCAGGTGAGTTCTTCCAGTCAGTGTTGATGGCCACTTTGTGGCTTCCTCACCATCACTATGCATTCCTGCCAGGCAGAGGTGAAGAGCACGAGCTTTGGAGATGATCTCCTATTCTGCTCCTGGCTCCACCTTGAGAGGTGTATGTCCTTGGCCGAGTCACTGACCCAGTGTGAACCACACTTCTAACCTGTACGATGGGCAGAATGATACCTACTTTCCAGGGTTATAGTAAGAACTAAGTTAAGTGACATTTGGAAATACCCTAAAATTTTCGGCTAGCAATTATTTATTTAAAGATAAGACTATTGTCCTATTCAGCTCTGTTCTTTCAGCACCTGGCAACTAGTTGGCCAGTCATTAATTAATCATTTGGTCACATTGCTGGGGAGAGGAAGATTTGGAGAGAAGACCTACAATCTCAAGCCCAGAATCAAAAGTGGCCTTATGGTACACTGTGCCTGTTGGTGACTCCAGAGTACATCCCAGACATTTTGACATTTTATTTTATTAAAAAATTTTTTAAATGTTTATTTTATTTTTTTTATTTTTTATTTTTTTAATTTTTTTTTCAACGTTTTTTATTTATTTTTGGGACAGAGAGAGACAGAGCATGAACGGGGGAGGGGCAGAGAGAGAGGGAGACACAGAATCGGAAACAGGCTCCAGGCTCCGAGCCATCAGCCCAGAGCCTGACGCGGGGCTCGAACTCACGGACCGTGAGATCGTGACCTGGCTGAAGTCGGACGCTTAACCGACTGCGCCACCCAGGCGCCCCTTAAATGTTTATTTTTGAGAGAGAGAGAGCGAGCACATGAGTGGAGGAGGGGCAGAGAGAGGGAGACACAGAATCCAAAGCAGGCTCCAGGCTCTGAGCTGTCAGCACAGAGCCCGACGCAGGGCTCGAAAGCACGAGCTGTGAGATCATGACCTGAGTGGAAATCAGACATTTAACCAGATGAGCCACCCAGGCACCCCAACTTTGACATTTTAAAATTTGTGATACTCCATACATTTTGGAAGAGGTTACTTTCCAAATAATCAGTCTATCAACCTATTAGTTCTTTCTACCTGACTCTTTGCTTGAAATAAAAAACCTAGTAAGATTTATCTGAGTTGTGCTGATGTGTTTTGTAATTTCTTAGACTTGCACATTATCAAACTTATGGAGTGACGGTGTGGCCCTGTAGAAGTGCAAACACAGCTGGGAGACAGGGCATGAGTGGAGTTGGTAGGTTTATGCCACCTGTAGGAACAACTGTCATTGGACACGTGACCTAATAGCATAAGGACAACACAGGAAGGACAGAGCAGCTTTACTGTGTGACTATGTTTGTTAACAACACTAAGCCTTGATCTTGTGTGGTGTGTGTGGGAAACCAGAAGATTTGGGTAGCAGTTAGTATTCCAGGATCCTATTCCAGAAGACGATTAGAAGGACACTGAATAGGGGCGCCTGGGTAGCTCAGTCAGTTAAGTGTCTGACTCCTGATTTCAGCTCAGGTCATGATCCCAGGGTCGTGGGATCAAGCCCTGCATCAAGCTCCACACTGAGTGTGGAGCCTGCTTAGAATTCTCTCTCTCTCTCTCTCTCTGCCCCTCTCCCATGCTCGTGTACTCTCTTTCTCTCCCCCTCTCTTTCCCAAATAAAAAAAAATTGTTTTAAAGAGAGATATATTAATTGTATGTAATTAACAAGTTTATTCCAAGATTTTTGAGCCTGGGAAGAGCAAAATACACAGCACGCAAAATACATGTTGGCCCTGCTGTTATTACAATAAGAATAGTATCTTTTATTATTAGGTCTCAGTAGGCAGCTAGAATACTTAGCAGATGTGTTGACAATTCTAATCTCTTTTCTTAATCTACTGAAGGAAGGAAATTTCAATTTAAAAAAAAATTTTTTTAACGTTTATTTATTTTTTTTGAGACAGAGAGACAGAGCATGAACAGGGGAGGAGCAGAGGGAGAGGGAGACACAGAATCTGAAACAGGCTCCAGGCTCTGAGCTGTCAGCACAGAGCCCAACGCGGGGCTCAAACTCACGGACCGTGAGATCATGACTTGAGCCGAAGTCGGACGCTTAACTGACCAAGCCACCCAGGCGCCCCAGGAAATTTCAATTTTGAGCACTTACATATGTCAGGCATTTCTCTCTCCTTATATTTTATATATGAGATATAGGAAGAATATGTAACTTCTTAAAAATAGTGATTCTGTTATATCATGGTTTGCATTTTGCTCTCATCTAACCTGATTAGTGGTATTGCATGAACCATGAGTTTTGAGATCTAAAACATTTATTTATTAAAATAAATGAAGTGGCATAGTACAGCCATTATTAGAAAGTTAAAATATACCTATTCTATATCCGTGGTTAGAGAAACACAATTTTTTTTTTGGCTGTAAAAATTTAGCTCCAGAGTTTCTATTGATCTTTCAAATTCTCATTTCTGATTAAGCATAGAGAAAGAAATTTTTACTCCAGTCCCTGTTACTGAAATGCTCTAACAACAGCAACAAAATATAAAAAACAGAGGGAAAAAGAAGCCATCTTCAGTGAAACAAGGAAATAGCCATAACCTCAAACCATGAGAGAAACTGCCAAAGATTATGAAATTTGAGTTATGGGGAGGGAGGGTGCTGAGAGCCAACACATTCATCCTCCAGCCTCAGTTAGGATAGAGTTTCCCCTTAAAGAAAGGGTCACAATTCTCCAATGCAAATCCAGTGATCTTTTGGTTACAGCGATGAGGTCTAAGAACACAGGGAAGTATGGGGGGAGGGGTAGTATTAGATAGATACTCATTCTACACTATGAAAGATGGATCCAAAGACGGAACCTGTAAGACAAGTCATTTTTATGGTCAGCGGTCTCAGCTCGTGGCAAGAAAGGTGGTGTGTGGTGAGTGGAGTTCAGGGAGTTAGTGACTAAAATGTACCATCCCAGGCCTGTTGGGGCGGGGGGGGGGGATGAGGAAAGTATGTATATGTTCTTTGAGCTAAGAACATAACAGATATAAAGTAAAAGTATTCAGGGCACAAACTTGATTTGAATGCTGCACGCCCCCCACCCCCCCGCCCCAGACTGTTCTTTAGGAAAAAGACGGATATGTTCAGAGATAAAATTGTCAGAAAGAAAACAGCTGAAGACTTACCATATATATGGAGTAGGGCGACGGGGGGTGGGGGTGGGGGGTGGCTAAGTAACCCATATTTGAATGCTGATTATATCAGGGGGCAGAGGAAGTGTTCTTCACAGTCTTATGTTACCTCGATATAGTCTTTATTAAAAAAAAAAAATAGCTCCAAAATATAGAAGGGATTACAAGAGCAGAAGATGAAAATCAAGTTTGAGGACGCCAGAGAAGAAATGACAGAGAAAAAGAAAGCCATTGTAAAGATGAAAGTGCCATTGGAAGCAAAAAAGAAGGAGGAAGAAGGGGAGGAGGGAATGAGGAGGGGGGAAAGAGGGAGACATGTGGCTGAAAAATAACGAAGGATGCAAAAAGTGAGGAGAGAAAGTGCTGCTTAGAGAGAGAGATCAGCAGCGCCAGGAAGCTGCTTCACTCCGTAGGCAAGTCTCAGCCAGTGGAGGCACTGGCAGGAGATGGGAGGGCGTGAGGAGGGGAGAAGCCAGAGCATCCCCCCCCTTCCCAGTTGGGTGCCAGCTAAAAGGGGTCTGGGGAAGATGCTGCTTTTAGGACTCAGAGTCTCTGCTGTGGTATAGAAAACAAAAATAGAGAGAAGGGAGGAAATGGAACAGAGAGGAAAGAGGCCTAGGATTAGCCCCTGAGTAACAACATTTCTGCAAGAAACTGAGATAATAACTCAGATTGCTTTTGGCTTATCTAACAAGTCAGGAATACACAAGGGGGAAACTGGCAGGATGTCAATTTTGGCTGTAGCTTTAAGCACAGAAGCTATTCTTACAGCATTTCTCGCTGATAGGTTTTTTTTTTTTTTTTTTTTTTTTTTTTTTTAGCGATCAATCTTTTTTTTTTTATTTTTTTTTTTGTTACAGCGAGGGGGGGGGGGAAAGAG